>NW_020538310.1:0-2500 GCF_003426905.1 Ctenocephalides felis
GCCGTCTGTTCTCGATAGAGCCGGAAGTTCCAGCCCTCCACATGTGAAGACGGTGTTATTGTCTACAAATGTTCTTAGAAGAAAGGGGGTGCATTTTGTATGGAAGCAGTAAACGATTACTATTGTTGATTACTAGACCGCAGCTAGAAAGAAAGTTTGCTGCATGGTCCAATAATGACTGAAATCCTTTGATTGCAAAGCCACCAGGATTAGGTTATCTGCAAGAAGCCAGTATATTGTAGACCTTATCATCAATCCTGACTCCGATCTCTGGTGGTGATGTTTCTATTAGTCTGTTAATGACCAAGTTAAATAAGATGGGTGACAGGGGATCTCCTTGTTTTACACTGCACCTCGGACTAATGGGATCTGAGGTCCAGCGTCCAAGTCGGAGACTTGTCCATCCATGTTTATATAACTCTGTCTATGTAGTTGATGAAGCTACGTGGCAGGTTATAATACTTGAGTGTGTTTAACAGTGCAGCATGTGAAATTGTATCAAAGGCTTTAGCTACGTCGATTGACGCTATAAATAGATGTTGTGGTAGTGTCTATGGTGCCTCAAAAGGTGATCAAGCGCGAAGATGTTGTGCGCGCAACCATCAACTGGTTGGAAAGCCTTTTGCCTATCGTCAATATGAATCTCATTAAGCAGCCGACTGGCGAGCACTTTATTTAGCGTTCTAGTTAAGACTGATGACACTGTAATTGGTCTGTAATCGCCCGGATTACATGCGTTATCTTTCCTAGGAATTAGTGTTGTATATGATTCTACCAATCTGTCTGGAATGCGGCCCATTAATAACAGTAAGTTACGCGCATTTGCCAGGATGTCCACCGGCATCGACTTCAGAAGTTTGGCCGAATTACCATCAGGCCCAGGTGCTGTTTTCTAGCTGGAAGCGCATTCCTAATCTCCTCAGAGTTACCGGCTTCCAATATGTGTGAGAGGTCTTCGTTTCTCGCTACCTGGCCGTTCGGTGATGTATTCGATGTGCTGGTTAGAAACATTTGTCCAGAATTGCACCATTATATCTGGTGGTGGTGTTGTAGAAGCAGTTTTGCAGTCTAAAATGTAAGCAATACATTTGCTGGATTTTTGGTCCAGTGCTGTTGCGTGACTTTATAAGCTAACCTGCGCATCTGCCTTTTATTTATTTCTGGTGCATTTTTCTTTTTAGTAGATTGAATTCTGGATGTTCTCTTTGAAGGAAAAATTTCATCTAAATACTGGGTCATTTGCATTCTTAGCTCAGTAGGAGACAGATCTTTTGCTCTATGGCATATATTAACTAAAATTGAGTTCCTAAATTTGCTTTCTGCTTGGCTAAGCGCTTGTATGAGTTCATTTCTTGTGTCAAAGTTAGTGTCAGAAGAACAAGAATTATTTATTTCTTGATCAGCGGGTGTAGATAGAAAACCCGCGACCTGGCCTTTATATTTAGGAGAACGTCTTTGGCCCTTAATGGCTTCTAACGTTCGTCCTGGTGTTAATAACAGGAGAGCTTTATTTATTTGGGTTACACCCTTTTGAATTAGTGCAGCCTCCTCTTTGGCCATCAAAACTTGTTCCTCTTCGGTTCATCGTGCTTTTTTAGGCACAATCTTTGAAAGTTCCTGGTCGTACCAGTCCTTATGTACTCGTTGCTCATGCACACACGGCCAACCGAAGTTGCAAAAGATTTTTCCACAGGTAGGAAAACGGCAATTATACCCAACTCTATTAGTCGGTTGGGGCAGACCAGAGGGTCCACCCAAATTTAAATCTAAATTTTCATCCGAGGCTAGGTTTCTAATACTTTACCGACTTGATTGCAGGCGAGGGGGTTGGCAGCCCACAAGCCCAAAAGCACAGAGGTGGCTTAGTTTCCCCCAAAGGGGTACTCACGGTGGGACCCACAAGGAGGAAGGCCACTTGCTAGCTGAGGTCTCCAAAGGACCCCAACCACTCCCACCAAAGTCATAGTCAAGAGTCATAGTTACTCCCGCCGTTTACCCGCGCTTGCTTGAATTTCTTCACGTTGACATTCAGAGCACTGGGCAGAAATCACATTGCGTCAACACCCGCTAGGGCCATCGCAATGCTTTGTTTTAATTAGACAGTCGGATTCCCCTAGTCCGTGCCAGTTCTGAGCTGACCGTTGAATGGCGGCCGAAGAGTACGACTGACCGACCGAAGCCGGCACAGAAACCTCGCAGCAAGAAAGATCCGCGGGGGGCTAGACACGGGACCGAGCTCGGATCTAAGTCACAAGGACAATTTCACCTTGCCCAGGCCCGGCACATCGGCCTACGCCCGCTTCCCAACCAAGCCCGGCACGCCCCGATCCTCAGAGCCAATCCTTATCCCGAAGTTACGGATCCAATTTGCCGACTTTCCTTACCTACATTTATCTATCGACTAGAGGCTCTTACCTTGGAGACCTGCTGCGGATATGGGTACGAACCGGCGCGACACCTACCGTGGCCCTCTCCTGGATTTTCAAGGTCCGAGGGGAAG
>NW_020538310.1:7500-24416 GCF_003426905.1 Ctenocephalides felis
CTTCCATCTCTGGTCGGAACTCTATTTGCATGTATTAGCTCTAGAATTACCACAGTTATCCAAGTAATGTGGGTACGATCTAAGGAACCATAACTGATGTAATGAGCCATTCGCGGTTTCACCTTAATGTGGCTTGCACTGAGACATGCATGGCTTAATCTTTGAGACAAGCATATACTACTGGCAGGATCAACCAGGGTGCTATATATATAATAGCATAGTGCGTAAATGTCCCTCGGCGTCACCCGAGAGACCACACTTTGTATAGAAAAGTTCGATGAATATTTCTAAACAACGAATTTTCTTACATATATATATCTGAGTCGTACGATATTCCCTGAACATACGAACAGTTTACATCGCGACTTGATATTTTATATATTCTGCGCTTACACAGAGGCTAGACCTTTAACAACCGTCGAAACGGCGGTCCGTACATGAAATTTGCGGTCCGCAGACCCAGTTAATTTCAAACAGTCTCTTTACCCTTCGTTAGATTGAAAACGTCGGGGCGAATTCATTATAAGAATTCATCGTTATAACTAACTTTTATTCTCGCTCGGAGAGTATTGAGTTGATTGCATTTGTATATTTTATTTTCCGCATAAGAGTCTTTGCGTCAACGACACATGCCCGCGGATATGCTGTACAGTATGGTTGAACACTTATAAATAAGGTCCAGAACCCGGCCGTAAACCGACATCCGAACATATACGGCGTATATTATTCTAGACACGGTCTACGACAGTTTGACCTGCAGCGACGGGTCGCCTCGGGTTACCGTGCGAACCATCACCGCGATGGTCTGGACAGGCTATATGGCGGGTCGCAAGAAAATAAATTCTCTAGGACGCGCAACCACTTTAGCAATTTTAGAGCACGTTGTGGTCCAAAAACAAACGTCCTCGCTTTAAAATTGAAATATGAATATTTCACTGTGTGTGAGATTGAAAAATCTGCTTTCGCTGATTTTTCATTTTCTTAAAACAACGCAATGAAGCGAATGTTCAAATTCGCACAATTTGAATAAAATGTGCAGAGTATATAGAATACTAACGCAAGCGTTTACTACAATCGACTTTAAAACACTAGACTTTCATCTAGCGCCCAAAGAATTGATTGAGCTATGCGTTTAAAGTATAATATTCAAAAAGAACGCCGTTTTCACAACGAACTTCGTCATTCGCTCAGGCATCTGGCGATACCGAGCAGATATACATGGCAGTGCTCTCACACAATGCATAAGAGCGCTAAGCGGTTGTAAACTGCGTCACGCTGCTTTTGCACACTGCGCAATATTTTGCGACTAGCTCCGGTCAAACGTTAATGAAACGAATGATCATTGCCAGAAGCTTTTGCCCACAGTATATTATACTATAGGAGCGCACTTGATTACAGCAATAATTTGTCGAGTAATCACAAGATTTCATATTTGTGGTCAGCAGACCCAAATAATTTTAACTCGCACCGATCGAACGTTCATAAATGAATGATCCTCGGTGCGAGAAGCTTCGTCAGTTCTGCTGCACCACCCATCTATTTGACTTTAGTCCATTTGTAAAATCCTATATTATTAAAATATATAGATTTTATATTTGCGGTCCGCAGACCCAAATAATTTCAACTCGCTCCGATCAAACGTTCATAAAACGAAAGACCATCGCTGCGAGAAGCTTTGCTAGTTCTGCTACATTCACATATATTTGACCGTAGTCAATTTGTAAAATCCTATATTATTAAAATATATAGATTTTATATTTGCGGTCCGCAGACCCAAATAATTTCAACTCGCTCCGATCAAACGTTCATAAAACGAAAGACCATCGCTGCGAGAAGCTTTGCTAGTTCTGCTACATTCACATATATTTGACCGTAGTCAATTTGTAAAATTCTATATTATTAAAATATATAGATTTCATATTTGCGGTCCGCAGACCCAAATAATTTCAACTCTCTCTGATCGAACGTTTAAAAACGAATGATCCTACCACCAGTTATCTATAGCCGCAAACCAGCATCCGAATATATACGGGGTATATAATTCTAGATGTGGCTCACAACATTATTACGCTAATATATCATTGACAGACAAAAAGTATCGAATATGATGTAAAAACTACACCGGGGAATGATATCCGTACCCGCCCGAACAACATAGCGTACTTTAGCCTGAGCTTGCTCGCATCGCACTCGACACGACCTATTCCCCTATATAAGGCGCGCGGCCACAGCGTAGGTATTTGACTGAGTCCCAAGCGATGTGCATTTGACCTGCGGCGAGGGCCTGCTCGCGCTTACGGTGTGAATCGTCAAGACAAAAGTCTGGGAAAATTTCGAACTGTGAACCCTTATGATAGAAAAATTTTTGTCGAAAATTTTGTTAGATGTTCAAACAGTTTTATATATATGGACAATATGAATTATAGTTAATTAATGAGTTTTAGGTGTTTTTTGGTTTTTTTTAAACTTTTGTATAAAATTATGTATTTATTGATTTTTATAGATCTCAATGAATATAAAACGAATTTATATATAGTTATATTATTTTTTATAATTATTTGTTTAAATTTTCTAATTTTACAATAAATGTTCAAACCAGTTTTCCTCGATTTTCTCTTAAACCGTAAAAGATACGAAAAAACTTTGTTCGTACGAAAGATGCAGAATAAAATTACGAATAAAATGGTATATAAATGGTTAGGTGTGTTCATATAATTTTCTCTAGATTTTCCGATTTTTCCAATTTTCACGACGGCAACTCGCCTGTAGGCCACACCGTGCAAATTCGAAGTTGTGATATATGGAAAAAGAACTAAGAATTTTGAGACCTTTCTAATGATGTATAATACTTTATATGTTTTCTTTAGAGAAATATCGAATCGTGAAGAGATTGCTCCAACCTAGCCGCACTTTGCATTTTGACATGTTAACATCTACACATATTGCTCTATAACATAAAAACCGTAAAAGATACGAAAAAACTTTGTTCGTACGAAAGATGCAGAATAAAATTACGAATAAAATGGTATATAAATGGTTAGGTGTGTTCATATAATTTTCTCTAGATTTTCCGATTTTTCCAAATTTTCACGACGGCAACTCGCCTGTAGGCCACACCGTGCAAATTCGAAGTTGTGATATATGGAAAAGAACTAAGAATTTTGAGACCTTTCTAATGATGTATAATACTTTATATGTTTTCTTTAGAGAAATATCGAATCGTGAAGAGTATTGCTCCAACCTAGCCGCACTTTGCATTTTGACATGTTAACATCTACACATATTGCTCTATAACATAAAAACCGTAAAAGATACGAAAAAACTTTGTTCGTACGAAAGATGCAGAATAAAATTACGAATAAAATGGTATATAAATGGTTAGGTGTGTTCATATAATTTTCTCTAGATTTTCCGATTTTTCCAAATTTTCACGACGGCAACTCGCCTGTAGGCCACACCGTGCAAAATTCGAAGTTGTGATATATGGAAAAAGAACTAAGAATTTTGAGACCTTTCTAATGATGTATAATACTTTATATGTTTTCTTTAGAGAAATATCGAATCGTGAAGAGTGTTGCTCCAACCTAGCCGCACTTTGCATTTTGACATGTTAACATCTACACATATTGCTCTATAACATAAAAACCGTAAAAGATACGAAAAAACTTTGTTCGTACGAAAGATGCAGAATAAAATTACGAATAAAATGGTATATAAATGGTTAGGTGTGTTCATATAATTTTCTCTAGATTTTCCGATTTTTCCAAATTTTCACGACGGCAACTCGCCTGTAGGCCACACCGTGCAAAATTCGAAGTTGTGATATATGGAAAAAGAACTAAGAATTTTGAGACCTTTCTAATGATGTATAATACTTTATATGTTTTCTTTAGAGAAATATCGAATCGTGAAGAGTGTTGCTCCAACCTAGCCGCACTTTGCATTTTGACATGTTAACATCTACACATATTGCTCTATAACATAAAAACCGTAAAAGATACGAAAAAACTTTGTTCGTACGAAAGATGCAGAATAAAATTACGAATAAAATGGTATATAAATGGTTAGGTGTGTTCATATAATTTTCTCTAGATTTTCCGATTTTTCCAAATTTTCACGACGGCAACTCGCCTGTAGGCCACACCGTGCAAAATTCGAAGTTGTGATATATGGAAAAAGAACTAAGAATTTTGAGACCTTTCTAATGATGTATAATACTTTATATGTTTTCTTTAGAGAAATATCGAATCGTGACATGTTAACATCTACACATATTGCTCTATAACATAAAAACCGTAAAAGATACGAAAAAACTTTGTTCGTACGAAAGATGCAGAATAAAATTACGAATAAAATGGTATATAAATGGTTAGGTGTGTTCATATAATTTTCTCTAGATTTTCCGATTTTTCCAAATTTTCACGACGGCAACTCGCCTGTAGGCCACACCGTGCAAAATTCGAAGTTGTGATATATGGAAAAAGAACTAAGAATTTTGAGACCTTTCTAATGATGTATAATACTTTATATGTTTTCTTTAGAGAAATATCGAATCGTGAAGAGTGTTGCTCCAACCTAGCCGCACTTTGCATTTTGACATGTTAACATCTACACATATTGCTCTATAACATAAAACCGTAAAAGATACGAAAAAACTTTGTTCGTACGAAAGATGCAGAATAAAATTACGAATAAAATGGTATATAAATGGTTAGGTGTGTTCATATAATTTTCTCTAGATTTTCCGATTTTTCCAAATTTTCACGACGGCAACTCGCCTGTAGGCCACACCGTGCAAAATTCGAAGTTGTGATATATGGAAAAAGAACTAAGAATTTTGAGACCTTTCTAATGATGTATAATACTTTATATGTTTTCTTTAGAGAAATATCGAATCGTGAAGAGTGTTGCTCCAACCTAGCCGCACTTTGCATTTTGACATGTTAACATCTACACATATTGCTCTATAACATAAAAACCGTAAAAGATACGAAAAAACTTTGTTCGTACGAAAGATGCAGAATAAAATTACGAATAAAATGGTATATAAATGGTTAGGTGTGTTCATATAATTTTCTCTAGATTTTCCGATTTTTCCAAATTTTCACGACGGCAACTCGCCTGTAGGCCACACCGTGCAAAATTCGAAGTTGTGATATATGGAAAAAGAACTAAGAATTTTGAGACCTTTCTAATGATGTATAATACTTTATATGTTTTCTTTAGAGAAATATCGAATCGTGAAGAGTGTTGCTCCAACCTAGCCGCACTTTGCATTTTGACATGTTAACATCTACACATATTGCTCTATAACATAAAAACCGTAAAAGATACGAAAAAACTTTGTTCGTACGAAAGATGCAGAATAAAATTACGAATAAAATGATGTATAACTCGATATATGTCATAATATATTTTTCATGAGATTTTTCAATTTTTACTTTAAATTAAAAAATGTTTGAAATTTTTCGCTGACTTTAAATTCATTTGCGGGTTATGCTTTTTTTACAATATTGTTTCAAATGATGTAAAAAGTTAAATTAGCGAGGTGCCTCAATATGCAAAAAATTGGCCCACCCTATTGATATTTCTTAGTAAAACCCGTATATTTAACCACAGTTTTCTAAGAAACCAATGAATAGGGTGGGCCGAATCATTATAGAAGTAAAATTAAGCGATATGGGCACCTTTTCATATGAAATATATGTGTTATTTAAATGAATTTTGACTTCAAAACCATATATCGCAAATAACTCTTTAGCCAGCGAAATTTTCAATAAAATACTGTTTTTAATAAGTTAATATATTAATTTAGGCATGTGAATAATTCAAATTGTGAGTTATATTTCATATGATAGTTTGTACGGGGGTTTTTAAATCGGGTTTAGTTTGTTGTTATTTATTTCCATCAGAGTGCGCTAGTATTTTTTTATAATAATTCTCGAACTTTCGAAAAGAATATATTAATATGAAAAATTCGCATAAATCTTCATTCAGTTCTCCAGTTAGACGTGAAGTATCAATGGCGAATTCTTATTTAAATTCAGGCGCAAGTGCTAGTAATTTGAATCATATGCGCTCGCATGATCAAATTACATTTGGGGAAGCAAAAGAATTTACTGGAGTAAATCTTCCGACAAGTATGGAAATTATCAGGTATTATTTTTATTTGGCCGAAAATCAAAAAAACAAAATAAAATGTTTTCATATAAAACATTTACTCCAAATGTGGTAACGAAATTGATTCAGACGTGGGAAAAAATTGATATTCCAATTATGGAGAAACGAAGTATCGCTAGAAAATTGAACCGATTGATTGATAAATATAAAAGTACAAATAAAAGCAAGTCTACCCAAGCATCATTTCAGGAGTTTGTAGAATCCACGAAAGAATTATTTTATATTGGAAAATGCAAATGCGATTTGCGAAGATTACTGTGTTCCTGTGGATTGATCCCAAAACATTTACAAGCGTTTATGATGGATCAACATAATGAGAGGAAATCTACGATACCAGAATATATTATAAAAATTGAAGATGAAGTATCAGAATCTACAATAACTAGCAATATTACTCCAGGTGAGACATATACTCCAGATGTTGATTTTGATTTTAAAAGCAGTTCGGAAAGTTTACAAAATACTTCTCATATAAAACGTGGTCCATATAGTCGAAGATATAAGGCTCCAAGCTATGCCTTAATGTGCGACAGATTTGCAATTTCTGATAGAGTTGGTTCTGGCGTGGTGACGGCAATCCTGCGTGACCTGGGCATAACGGATGATTGGGGCAATCCTGTCATTATGGACAAAAATAAAAGCGTTCGTGAGAGGCAGAAAAATAGGCAAGCTCTACACAAACGATATGATTCTTCTGAATTAATAGCATTTTCATTCGACGGCCGAAAAAATGATTCTATTACCATGGAAAAAATCGATAAGAAGTTTCACCCACGAATGATTAAAGAAGCGCATTTAGTTATTTTAAAGGAACCGAATGGCCAATTGTTGGGTTACACAAAATTGGAAAATGAAGATTCGGAAAGTAAAGTAATCAAATTGAACGAGTTTTTCGCCGATAAAGGAATAGCTCTCGATTCTTTGATAGGCATATGTTGCGATGGTGAACCAGCAAATACAGGCGTGAAAAATGGTATTTTACGTCGATTTGAAATTCAGTTAAACAGGCCACTGCATTGGTTTGTGTGTCTTCTCCACTTTAACGAACTTCCACTTCGCCATTTATTTAACTATTTGGAAAAATCATTGACCACTGGACCACGAACAAAAACTGGAATATTAAGCAAACAAATTGAAACATGCGAAAATATACCGGTGAGTTATAACATATTTACTATTTTTAATACCCTATGTTCAAATTCAATATAATTTATTTTTTCCTATATACTTCCAGCCGGTAAAAGACTTTGAAACAATCCCACTTGAAAATTTGGCTGATATAAGTCCTGCTGAATCGACAACTGACTCAAGTTATTTAATAAAAATAGCTAAAGCAGTTGCTTCTGGAGAAGTATCGACAGACTTAGCTAACATGAAACCAGGGCCAATAGCACATTCCCGTTGGCTCACGAAGGCTAGTAGGTTACTTCGGTTATATGTAACTACTAATAAGCCATCCAAAAATTTGAAAATTCTGGCAAACTACGTAATGAAAGTATATATTCCAATGTACTTTAACATTAAATATTACAACTCTGTGGTGTATGGTAGTATATTATTTTATAAATTTATTAGCTGGACGCAATATTTAGACTCGAATTTGAGACAAATTGTGAACAATGTTGCTAAAGAAAACGCATACTATGCTCACTCAGAAAATATTTTATTAGCAATGTTGTTTGATAATAAAAAGGAAATACGAGATTCAGCTATAAGGAAAATCTTATATTACCGTAATAATGTGGAAAACCTGACGCAATTGAAAGATTACAAAACACCCGAAATAAATTTCGAATGCACCGACTATACCAATATGATAGATATGGATGATTATTCAAATATATCCGAACCAGCCTTTACGCTAAATATTCCTCATGAACATCTAGTACAATATCTACAAAGCAATGAGTGTCCATGGAGTGACCCTAAAATTCCGGTCCACATTCAGGGAACTGAGAGACATGTTCAATTACTGGCTAATGTATCAAAACGCGTATTAGAGCAAAATCGCGAAGGTGTTATGACAGCGACACTACTATCTCGTGAAAAGCATCCTCGACTGGAAAGCAAGCAAGATTTCAGATATTAATTTATTTAAATTGTATTAGCTAAATGTAAGAAATTTTATTTTAAATAAAAATGTAACTTAAAGAAATAAAAATGTTGTATTTAAACCATGTCATGTAAATAAATATTAGAATAAATATATGTCATTCCTAAAAACCCGAAAACAATATTTTTCTTCAAAAGTAGTTTGACCTGTTTCGATGCATGATTCTAGGTTAGGCTTACTCGCAAAGGTCCACTAAAAGTTTACTTGATGTAGTCTGATGTACCCGTAAGTTACTGATTTCAAAAAGCCGGAAAATGTTTTTAACCTGTTTCGATGCATGATTCTAGGTTAGGCTTACTTGCAAAGGTCCCCTAAAAGTTTACTTGATGTAGTCTGATGTACCCGTAAGTTACTGATTTCAAAAAGCCGGAAAATATTTTTAACCTGTTTTGATGCATGATTCTAGGTTAGGCTTACTCGCAAAGGTCCCCTAAAAGTTTACTTGATGTAGTCTGATGTACCCGTAAGTTACTGATTTCAAAAAGCCGGAAAATGTTTTTAACCTGTTTTGATGCATGATTCTAGGTTAGGCTTACTCGCAAAGGTCCCCTAAAAGTTTACTTGATGTAGTCTGATGTACCCGTAAGTTACTGATTTCAAAAAGCCGGAAAATGTTTTTAACCTGTTTCGATGCATGATTCTAGGTTAGGCTTACTCGCAAAGGTCCCCTAAAAGTTTACTTGATGTAGTCTGATGTACCCGTAAGTTACTGATTTAAAAAGCCGGAAAATGTTTTTAACCTGTTTCGATGCATGATTCTAGGTTAGGCTTACTCGCAAAGGTCCCCTAAAAGCTTACTTGATGTAGTCTGATGTACCCGTAAGTTACTGATTTCAAAAAGCCGGAAAATGTTTTTAACCTGTTTCGATGCATGATTCTAGGTTAGGCTTACTCGCAAATGTCCCTTAAAAGTTTACTAGATGTAGTTTGAAATTATATATAAATACTGAATATTTTGTTAAAAAGGAAATAAATTTACTGAATATTTTATTATAAAAGAATCGAAATATTTATAGGTTGGAAGTTACTAATTATTTAGAGTATATTACAAAAATTAAATAAAAATAGCAACTTGCACGTATTTTGCACATTGACAACTTACACGTATTCTGCAAATTGACAACTTGCACGCATTCTGCAAATTGACAACTTGCACGTATTTTACACATTGACAACTTGCACGCATTTTGCATTATAGATAACTTATACGTACTTTGCTTATTAGCAACTTGTACGCATTTCCAAGAAATTTAGCAAAAAACATTCTCCCTATTCAGAATTTAATGAATTATATCATATATTTATATTAAAAAATTATGAAAAGTTTCTCTTAAAAACATATATTTCGTAAACTTACAAAATATTTATAACTATTCTCTTGACATTATGGTTATTGAAAGAAATAATGAATATTTCTAGTATTGGAATTTGTCGATAAGTTTTGATTTACGTGCTGACTCACGCACGTTGTACAAAATAGCTAGGTAGATACCGAAGAAGTGTCACATGTACAGCATGTACAAGTTTTCGACTGTCAAGCCTACTGATTGTGGCATGCTGCAATGCGACGGCTTAAGGATTATGCTCTAATAGCGTGGGGTGACGTCAAGCCAACATGACGAATCCCCAAGCCAAGGGGTGAGTCTCAACGGATCGCAGCGTGGTAACTGCTCTGCCGAGTACAACACCCCGCCAGGTACCTAAGTCGTTTACAAACGATTCCGAGTCTCTACATTGAACTAGTGACCCATGATCGACCGCTATAGGCAAGACAGATATAACGGACGGATATCGCCCCTGTCCAGCGCCCCATTCGACTAAAAATGGCTCGTGCGATAAACGGCGTGTGCCGAATACCTAATAAATCACATTGTATTGAGCCTTTCGACTCACGAGACTCTTAGAGATATCGTTGCTTACTTTGTCTAGAAAGGATACGGCCTTAGAGGCGTTCAGGCATAATCCCACGGATGGTAGCTTCGCACCACCGGCCGCTCGACCGAGTGCGTGAACCAAATGTCCGAACCTGCGGTTCCTCTCGTACTGAGCAGGATTACTATCGCAACGACGATTCATCAGTAGGGTAAAACTAACCTGTCTCACGACGGTCTAAACCCAGCTCACGTTCCCTATTTGTGGGTGAACAATCCAACGCTTGGCGAATTCTGCTTCGCAATGATAGGAAGAGCCGACATCGAAAGATCAAAAAGCAACGTCGCTATGAACGCTTGGCTGCCACAAGCCAGTTATCCCTGTGGTAACTTTTCTGACACCTCTTGCTGAAAACTCTTCAAGCCAAAAGGATCGATAGGCCATGCTTTCGCAGTCCCTGTGCACACTGAGCAACGGGATCAAGCCAGCATTTGCCCTTTTGCTCTACGCGAGGTTTCTGTCCTCGCTGAGCTGGCCTTAGGACATCTGCGTTATTATTTGACAGATGTACCGCCCCAGTCAAACTCCCCGCCTAGCAGTTTCCTCGAATCGGGTTACGCTAGAGTATTGTTGGCGATCGGCGCAATGGCTCACACCACTCTTATGCGCTTGGCTCTAGAAAACCGTGACAGTCGGAACGCAAGTTTTCGACGCACGCTTTCCGCCCAATCGAGTAAGTAAAGAAACGATGAAAGTAGTGGTATTTCACCGACGATATTACTATCTCCCACTTATGCTACACCTTTCATGTCTCCTTACAATGCCAGACTAGAGTCAAGCTCAACAGGGTCTTCTTTCCCCGCTAATTTTTCCAAGCCCGTTCCCTTGGCAGTGGTTTCGCTAGAAAGTAGATAGGGACAGTGGGAATCTCGTTAATCCATTCATGCGCGTCACTAGTTAGATGACGAGGCATTTGGCTATAAAACTGTCCCAAAGTGGGACACTTCCTGGTATGATATTGACCAGTCGCGATTAAGATGCTTGATTTCCTCGTGACAAGAGTACCGTGTCAAGACATCGGCACCCTAACTGCCACGATTTAATCAAGCGTCTATAGTGACGCAGGATTAACAAGATTCACCTTTATCACCCTCCATCGAAATCACCACCGGATGTGGCAAGGAAAAACCACCAGTACTGGAGTTCAGTAACAGCAATGCGCATCGCTACTGATCCAATTCAGCACTGATGTAGAGGATCCCTCGCAGGTTATTTTCGCAACCTACTTCTTTAGGAAACAGCAAAATTTAGTCAGTGTCCGATCGCACGGCATACCCCAGAGTTGGAATATGACATGCCATCGGAAACCGTCCACGGGGCACCGCGTGGAGGTATCTGCTGCCTTTGACAAACGGGATGTTGTTGTTTGTCAAATGCCTCACAAAAGCCAGAAGGGCTATAACACATAACATAAAAGTGGACAACACAGACAACACAATGGGCCTCCCGTGATTGCTTCCTCTGCGTTTAGTGTAAGAATAAAAATTTAAAGAAACCCGTAGCTCCGACACATACGGGTACGCTTTGGAAGTTCACCGCCCGGCAGTTAGAATTAAATATCGTTTTAGGAAAAATCATATTCATTGTTATTTGCATGGTGACTATTGGTGTCTTGCACTTAGCCGTCTAAAAACCTATTGCTCATTTCTATTGATGTTCTTAATGCAACCAGTACTGATGTTAAGCCAGTGTGTTTGGGGCGTTTGGAGAGAAGGGATAAGTTTGATAGGGTTTTGGGGGGTAGGGAACCACGGGATCCCACAACTATCGGGAGAACCTGACAGTGTGTTGCTCCGGTGATATTGAGTACCTCTGGGTAGAGGCACTCATATTTAAGGATTTTCTCCATATTCGCTTTTCCGAGAGAATTTCCCTGCTCAAGTCTGACTGTAACGTCGACGATATATGATTCCTCAGCATTCCATAGGATGAGGTCGGGCTTTAACCGTTTTCCATCAACTGTGAATGATGATTCAATCATATAACGCCCAGCAGGGTGTTTATCGATAAATTCACTTCGACATAGAGACACGATTTCGTTGTGTCTGTGAATTCTCTGCGGCTTTACGAATGTACACTGGCCTAGTACATGTCCAAGGGTCTCATTGGCAGAATGGCATCGTCGGCATGTTATGTCGCTCATTGGTGTTGCGCGAGCAAGTGCTGCTCGACAACCAAATGTGTTGCTGCGAAGTCGAAGAGCATCGATATAGCGAGAGTTACCTTTGAGAAGGTGGGGCTTCCAGAGCCAGGAGTTTCCAATAGTGTCCTTTCGGAACATTGTAGCTCCCATGCCCTGGGACGCGCAACTCGCCCATCTTCGGAACTCGTCCTCGACAGCTCTTCGCTTCGCGCTTTCAATGGCCTTTATGTTGAGCGGGCCTCTAATATTTGCGCGATGTGCCATTTCAGCAACTCTATTGCTTACATTGCTCTGCTCCCATAGTGCTTCTAATACTGGGTCTCCAGAATCTCGACATCTAGCCATTGATTTTAGGAAAAAGTAAAAGGCAACTCTTTCCAATCGAGGTAGGCCGAGTCCTCCATTTCCTGGGGAGGTATGCAGGAAGGCAGAGCTAGTAGAATGAGGGAGGTGGAAAATTTCCCTCGTAAAGTTGCGAAGTGCCTTGTCTAACCCTTGTAGGTCGCCTTGAGATGGTGGGTCTACGGTTAGCCGGTACAAATAGTGCGGGATGATAAATCGCTTAAGCAGTTCCAGTTTCTGAGTGGGCTTAAGTCTCAGTTTCTTGATGTTAGGGAGACAACCATGGAGGTCGCCCACTACTTTTTTGTGTTCAAACCCTTTTCAGGGTGAGAATCTCAGTCCAAGGTAGTCAAAGTGCCCATCCGGACCACATTGAGGAAGCATTTTACCGCTTATCTCAACTTTAGGGTCCATAAGTATCCATGACTTCCCTCGAACCGATATCTGGAAACTGCTGCATTTTTCAACCGCAACATGCATACCAAGATCACTTAAAAATTGGGAGGTCATGTTCAGCTTTTTCTGAAGATCCTGCGGTGTTCTACCGAAAACCACAAGATCGTCAGCGAAAGCCAGAACAGAGACGCTCTGGGAACCAATACTGATTCCTTCTCCCGTGCTCTCAAGTTGTTCGAGAAGGGGGTCCAAGACACAGTTAAACAACAGCGGGGAAAGCGGGTCACCCTGCTTAACCCCTCGTTTAATGTTAACTGCAATCTTATCATTCCCCGATTTGATCTCGGTGTAGATGTTTTCGTGCATGGAGTTCTTAAGAGAGTCATAGTTACTCCCGCCGTTTACCCGCGCTTGCTTGAATTTCTTCACGTTGACATTCAGAGCACTGGGCAGAAATCACATTGCGTCAACACCCGCTAGGGCCATCGCAATGCTTTGTTTTAATTAGACAGTCGGATTCCCCTAGTCCGTGCCAGTTCTGAGCTGACCGTTGAATGGCGGCCGAAGAGTACGACTGACCGACCGAAGCCGGCACAGAAACCTCGCAGCAAGAAAGATCTGCGGGGGGCCTAGACACGGGACCGAGCTCGGATCTAAGTCACAAGGACAATTTCACCTTGCCCAGGCCCGGCACATCGGCCTACGCCCGCTTCCCAACCAAGCCCGGCACGCCCCGATCCTCAGAGCCAATCCTTATCCCAAAGTTACGGATCCAATTTGCCGACTTCCCTTACCTACATTTATCTATCGACTAGAGGCTCTTCACCTTGGAGACCTGCTGCGGATATGGGTACGAACCGGCGCGACACCTACCGTGGCCCTCTCCTGGATTTTCAAGGTCCGAGGGAAAGATACGGACACCGCCGCAACAGCGGTGCTCTTTGCGTTCCAAACCCTATCTCCCTTCTAGAGGATTCCAGGGAACTCGAACGCTCATACAGAAAAGAAAACTCTTCCCGTATTTCCCGACGGCGTCTCCAGGTCATTTTGGGTTACCCCGACGAACTCTCTTGCGAGGGCCCGACTTGTAAACGGTTCCGCTGCCGGGTTCCGGAATAGGAACCGGATTCCGTTTCGCCCGATGGGTGTGAAATTTTATTCAAAATAAAATACACCGACATCAACATAGGATTTCTCCTGGGGCTTAGGATCGACTGACTCGTGTGCAACGGCTGTTCACACGAAACCCTTCTCCACGTCAGTCCTCCAGGGCCTTGCTGGAGTATTTGCTACTACCACCAAGATCTGCACCGATGGCGGCTCCAGGCAGGCTTACGCCCAAACCCTTCTGCGCACACCACCGCGACCCTCCTACTCACCAGGGCGTCAAAACGAACTATTATGAACGTTTCTCATGCCTTGGCGGCCGAGTATAGGCACGACGCTTCAGCGCCATCCATTTTCAGGGCTAGTTGCTTCGGCAGGTGAGTTGTTACACACTCCTTAGCGGATTCCAACTTCCATGGCCACCGTCCTGCTGTCTTAAGCAACCAACGCCTTTCATGGTATCCCATTAGCGTCGTTTAGGCGCCTTAACTCGGCGTTTGGTCCATCCCACAGCGCCAGTTCTGCTTACCAAAAATGGCCCACTAGGCACTCTGATCCAAATCTCTGGCTTCACTATTCAAGCAAGCCAGAGAACTCACCCATTTAAAGTTTGAGAATAGGTTGAGGTCGTTTCGGCCCCAAGGCCTCTAATCATTCGCTTTACCGGATGAGACTCGCTCATCGAATGCCAGCTATCCTGAGGGAAACTTCGGAGGGAACCAGCTACTAGATGGTTCGATTAGTCTTTCGCCCCTATACCCAGTTCCGACGATCGATTTGCACGTCAGAATCGCTACGGTCCTCCATCAGGGTTTCCCCTGACTTCGACCTGACCGGGCATAGTTCACCATCTTTCGGGTCCTAGCGTGTACGCTCTGAGTGCGTCTCTTCTCGCAATGAGAGTGAGACGCCTCGGGATTGCAGGCACGCATCCGTAGATGCGGTCCGTCATCCCTCAGTTTACTTAAGCAAACCTTTACGTTCATTGCGCCTTTAGGTTTTGTATTTCCCAATGACTCGCGCACATGCTAGACTCCTTGGTCCGTGTTTCAAGACGGGTCCTGAAAGTACCCAAAGCAATAGCATCGCTGACCGGTAATAGAGTCCGTTCGAGAACACGGTAGCTAACAGCTCGAGGCGGCAACGATGCCGGACTAGGTCCGACGGCCAATAACCGTTCCTGCTTGCAACCGGCCGAACGCTTAAAAGCGACCCTATACCATATCATTTATACCGTCTGGCAGTCGGCCGGAGCACGCGGGGTCTGGCGCGAATAAATTCGTGACAGGCTACCGCCGCGGTCATAGATCGACACCAAACGGGTCGCGACGTCCTACTGAGAGAGAAGTGCATGCCAACGCCGCCTGACACATAAACCGACGGCGTATCGCAGGACGAATCCCGGTCAATCGCACGCCACTAAATGGAAAACAACGATAACATTGAATCTCTCCTTTCGATCTTTCGGGTTTCTCAGGTTTACCCCTAAACGGTTTCACGTACTCTTGAACTCTCTCTTCAAAGTTCTTTTCAACTTTTCCTCACGGTACTTGTTCGCTATCGGTCTCGTGGTCATATTTAGCCTTAGATATAGTTTACCACCCACTTAGAGCTGCACTCTCAAGCAACTCGACTCTGAGGAGAGATCCTCTCGATACGCGCAACGGTCGCTACGGGCCTGGCACCCTCTATGGGTAAATGGCCCCATTCAAGATGGACTTGAACTCGCCGCAACGCACCGAGATAATCGGATCCTCCATAACACTACATTTCCCAGCGTCCGTCTCCGGCCGCGGGATTTAGTGCTGGGCTCTTCCCTGTTTGCTCGCCGCTACTAAGGGAATCCTAGTTAGTTTCTTTTCCACCGCTTAGTAATATGCTTAAATTCAGCGGGTAATCTCATCTGCTCTGAGGTCGTATTATGATTATGATGTGCTTGCAAACATTAGTAAGCAAGCGCACACAAAATCGACGAGGAACCTTTGAATCGTCCAAATTTGCCGGAACGAAACCGCATTTCAAAGAGTTCGGGTTTCCGGTTATTGGGAGGGTCGCAAGAATATAAAATCTCTAGGACACACAACCCGCCGTAATCCCACAGAACGTCAACGAACGGAAATGTCCGATGTTGCAAAGTGGACTGGCTCACACGTTGAGTGAATTATTTAAGAGCACGCATATACGCGAAACTCCATCATTCGCCGGCAAGCCGTTTAAAGCAAGCGGCAGTCTGGTAATGTTATACGACTCTCAGCCAGAGGTGGTCCGGGAACTGTATCCGAGGACCGCAATGTGCGTTCGAAATGTCAATGTTCATGTATCCTGCAGTTCACATGTCGACGCGCAATTAGCTGCGTTCTTCATCGACCCACGAGCCAAGTGATCCACCGTTCAGGGTGATTTTATATATTTATACATGTTTCGATCGTGATTCCCTCGAAATCGTTTAGATAACTCGGGCGATTCTGAAACTAGTATGATTATTATGGTTACAATTAGTACACCGTAAAGCTTTCGCGTTTCAGTCCGAGATACAAAATCTCGTTTCAAAATTGAAATATGAATATTTCACTGTGTGTGAGATTGAAAAATCTGCTTTTGCTGATTTTTCATTTTCTTAAAACAACGCAATGAAGCAAATGTTCAAATTCGCACAATTTGAATAAAATGTGCAGAGTATTAGAATACTAACGCAAGCGTTTA
>NW_020538311.1:0-18688 GCF_003426905.1 Ctenocephalides felis
AAACGTATAAAAACATATACAAAACCATATATATATATATACACAATTATATGCATATATATACATACATAACCTTAAAACACACACACACACACACAAATACACATAAAACTTGAAAATGAAATAAAAGTAGAAGCTTAATTATGTAACACATAAAAGTACAACTATACATATATACAAAGAATACATGCATGTAAGTATATAAACCAAAATTAAGTAAAATAAAAGAACATAAAATGTTACAAAAAGAATGTGTCTTGAAAGCAAGCGTAGTGAAGTCCTGTTCTATATCATAGAAGAGTAGTAGTAAAAGTCCTGTTTCCAGCCCAGGATTTCATATGTTAGAGAAGTTAGTTTTGATGTTGAGAAATATGAGTAAGTTCTTCAAGGGCATACATCAAATAAAAGGCAAAGATTTAGAAGTTAATCTTTAATTTTTCCAAACGTTTCGACATAGTATTTTATGTCATCATCAGTGGATCTACAGAAGGAATATTGAAAAATTAATATAAACTAGGGAGAAATTGACAGAAATTGGAAAAAGAACTATAGATATAAGTAATATAATTATAACAATAACAAATATACTTAACAGCTAGATAAACAAGAGAAATGAAAAGTAAAATTTTTTTGTAAAAAACTCCTTTGAATTGGTTAATAAACTCCGTGATATTGTACTTCCTGATAATTCTTTACTAGTGAGTCTAGACGTGGTATCCCTCTTCACTAACGTTCCCCTACAATTAATTTCAGACGCTATTACAGCTAGATGGGACGAAATTTCATGTCATACAACTGTTTCATTACACTGGTTTCTTGAGTCAATAAAATTTATAATTTCTAACACATATTTTGAATTCAACGACCGTTTCTATTTCCAATTTTTTGGCACACCTATGGGTTCTTCTATATCTCCAGCACTCGCTGAGTTATCTTTACAATATTTAGAGACCAAAGTGTTTAATTCTTGCAAATTAGATCTTCAATTCTATTACAGGTACGTAGATGACATTTTTACTTGTGTGTCGTATAAAAACTTTGAACTTCTACTCCACAATTTTAACTCTTTCAATGAACATCTCTCCTTCACTTTTGAAAAAGAACAGAACAATTCCATCAGCTTTCTTGACGTCAAAATTATAAAAACCTTAGATAACCGTATCATCACAAATTGGTACCAAAAACCTACTTGGTCGGACAGGTATTTAAATTTTCATTCCTATCACCCATCTAGCATGAAAATAGGTACTATAATTAATTTAGTTGACCACGCCATACTTCTCTCGGACAAACAATTTTGGTCTGCTAATTTATCGTTAATCCACACAACACTTATTAATAACTCTTATCCTCCTAATCTCATAAACTCTGTTACGTACAATAGACTCAAATTTCTCAATAATAACAATAATACCTCTGCTTCTTCTACCAAAATCTCCAAAGACAATAACTTTATTGGTAATGTTTGTCTCCCGTTTATTAAAGAACTCTTTCCCATTTGGAAAAAACTGTTCCACAAGGTCGACTTAAGATTAATTTGTAACATAGACTTAACCCTTAGCTCCCTTTTTTCCAACCTCAAATCACCCACTAGTTTGGAACGCACATCAAATATTGTTTATAAATTAAAATGCAATGATTGTGATTCCATTTACATAGGTGAAACTGGACAAAATTTAATAAAACGACTAAAACAACATGATAATAACTCTAAAAACCCACGACAAAATCAAACCATGATAACAGAACATATATAAATTTTTAAACATTCTTTTGACTTTTATAACGCTAGTATACTTTATCACGAACGGAACATTATTCAGAGAAGATTTGCTGAATCTTGTCTAATCAGCATTTCTAAATCTTGCGTTAATAAACGCCATGATGCCTCCTTACTCTGTGAAAATTATCAGGTGATACTTAATAATATTTTCAAATATGTTTCCTCTTAACCTGCGTAATTCCGAACCTGTAAACCTACCCTTACGCGGTCCGATCCCGAACTTTGATTCTTAGCCTCTCACCCATACTTCGAAACACTGATTGTAAAAAACCCGCCAACTATTCCCTCAAACGGTCTCTTCAAATAATTTTTAAACACATGTTATTACAGCCTCGGGCTCGGCCACATATACTACGTTCTCTGTGCAAAATATATTATATATTTCACAAATATTTTGCTATGCTCTGTCCAACAAAATAATAATTAAAAAAAAACAAGTTAGTGTATATATAATAGTGCAAAATTATGTGCCTTGCGCTAGCTACTGATGTAAGACCATATTTATGTAAGTTAGCTTCGTTGTCTATATATATGTATGTGTCTGTATTGCATATGTATGTATATGTATATATATATATATATATATATATATATATATGTATATATATATATATGTATATATGTGTATGTATGTATATATGTATATGTGTATGTGTATGTATGTATATATGTGTATATATATATGCATATGTACATGTCCGTATGTATATGTTTATATATATACGTATTATTCGTATGTATATATGTATATGCGTACGTGTTTGTACATGTATATCATATATACATGTCTGTTTGTATGTATATTTATGTATATATATTACGCTTTTGTATGTTTGTATATATTTCTTTTTACTTTTCATTTCTCTTGTTTATCTAGCTGTTAAGTATATTTGTTATCGTTATAATTATATTACTTATATCTTTAGTTCTTTTTCCAATTTCTGTCAATTTCTCCCTAGTTTATATTAATTTTTCAATATTCATTCTGTAGATCCACTGATGATGACATAAAATACTATGTCGAAACGTTTGGAAAAATTAAAGATTAACTCCTAAATCTTTGCCTTTTATTTGATGTATGACCTTGAAGAACTTACTCATATATATATATATATATATATATATATATATATATATATATATCTTCAAGGGCATACATCAAATAAAAGGCAAAGATTTAGAAGTTAATCTTTAATTTTTCCAAACGTTTCGACATAGTATTTTATGTCATCATCAGTGGATCTACAGAATGAATATTGAAAAATTAATATAAACTAGGGAGAAATTGACAGAAATTGGAAAAAGAACTATAGATATAAGTAATATAATTATAACAATAACAAAAATAAAAGAACATGAAATGTTACAAAAAAATGTGTCTTGAAAGCAAGCGTAGTCCTGTTCTATATCATAGAAGAGTAGTAGTAAAAGTCCTGAAGATCAATCTTCAAAGCAATACATCAATTAAAAAGACTTATGAACATATAACATTTTTATTGTTTCCATACGTTTCGACACATTGTTTTGTGTCATCTTCAGTAGACTCTAGTTTGAAAGCACATATTAAAACTATTAATTAAAGCTAATTTATAAGAAAGTAATATGGTGTAAAAACTTACATAAAAACTTGAACTTATTACTTTTCGGCAATAATAATATAGACATTACATTTTTCTTATTCATAATAATAAATATATTATATTTTAATATTGCCTTAGCCTATAAGTGAAGAGAAATATCTGATAAATGACAGTATTCATTTGCTTTTAATGTCAAATAATGCCCCAAATATTTTTAATGTCAATCAATATATTTCTATGAATAAAAAAATCCTAGAAAATTCTCCGAACATACTTCAGGAAGATTTATGAAAATCCGAATAATAGTTTAGGAGGATTAACCATTCACACCTAGTGTTAGAAGTATCGAGGCAAAGTATCGACACCGAGTACTGAAAAAAGAATCGAAGCAAAGTATCGATTCCAAAAAAGTATCGTGGCAAAATTATCGATACTTCTCAGTATCAAAGCAAAATTTGAGCAAAATCAAACATAAGTGCAAGAGAGATTTAAAACTCTCTACAGATCGAATTACAATATTATGATAAATTCTATTGCCTGATTTAATGCTGCTAAATCAGCATCATTTTCAATATTTTGAGAAGTTTAAAACAATAATTTTTTGATACTAATTTCAAATTCGATTTATATCAAAAAGAAAAATATTTATTAATTAAAAAATAGTATCGTTTTGTGACGAAAGTATTCATTCTTGAATTTAGTATCGGCTAATTTATATAAAAAAAAATACTCATTAATTAAAAAATAGTATCGTTTTGTGATAAAAGTATTCATTTATAATAATAGTGTCGGCTAATTTATATCAAAAAGAAAAATACTGTTGTGCGCCAACACCCTTATATTCAATTATTCACTTATCTATGCTCTATGGACTCATCATCCCTCTATGGTGTTGTGTGTCAGCACCCTTATATTCAACACTTTGCTGTACCAGACTCTATGGAACCGGACTCTATGACGGACTCTACCGTCACTCTATGGAATACCTGAACTACAACCCTTCAGGATTCCGCTCTATATATGAGCTCTATGGGCAATATTTCCGGCTCGAACGGGAGCCTCTAGGATGATGTGAAAATCGGCATTCTCTACCTAACCTCAGTGGCATACATTTGAACGCATTAATCATATATTAAATATAATTGTTGTTTGTCTGAAATATATCTTTGTGAAAGTTGATAGTTTTCTTTATAAATACCTCCTTCGCTAAAGCAAAATCCTAACATATTGGTGGCAGCGGTGGGATCGAATAAAAAAACAGGCTTGTAAGAGAGGTAAAAACTTGTGATTTTACAACAAGTATTCAAGAAAAATTAACAGCGTCGCAGATAGCAAAGAATATAACGTGAAACGGACCCCAGAATTGGACACAAGGCCGCACAGCTTATGTAGAGCGTTCCTAGCTATTTGGACAAAGGATCTGCCATTGGAGCGTCGCATACACAAAGAAGCGTCTTTTCTGACCGCCATTACAGCACAAAGGGAAGATAGTACATTCATTTTATTATATTTAATTATGGTTTTTGCCAAATTCTAGACATTTCATTCTCTATTTTATATTATGTACTTATTTTCTAATTCTATTTACCAAAGTTTTTCTAATTTAATTACCAAAATCTTGCTTTGATATACAAATTTTATATTATCTCTACATTTTAATTCTAATATCAATATATCATAAGCAATTTTATTAAAATAAGTATTTACTTTTGCTATATTATAGTACTTTTATACCAAATTTTATTTTTATGCTATATTGTAAGCAAATTTCTTAAATCCATTTCTTGAAAAAACTCTATCATATTATATCTATTGCCACGTTGTGTTTTTATATATTGTAAACAAAATTATTAATAATATTTGTATAATCTAGGGTATTTATGCTTGTATTGTACTGCACCAACCTCAGACTGCCACAACAAAGAGTGATCAGCCGTTCGCGCGATTTTATTTGACATATCTACAAGTTTTCTCTGGAAACAGGTAACCTTATTTCACATTTATTAAATTCAGTCTTTAATGATAAGCTAATCATCATATCCAAACATTCTATTACACCTGAGTTCCTTTCCTTCTTTCGTTACCACTTATTGAAAAAGTTACAAACATGTCTGCATTACAAAGAGCTATGGATGCTATTGATTGCTTTGACGGTTCAAGCAAATTACAGCTTGATCAATTTTTTCGTTCTTGCACGTATGCATTTAAAGTTGTTAAATTAAGTGATCATGATGCATTATTAGATTACATTCTATACGAGTATATAAAAATTAAAGGAAAGGCCATGCAGGCAATTCAGTATAGAAAATTTGAAAACTTTGACGAGCTTAAAGCTGCTTTAGAAGAGCTTTATTTAGATAATAGGTCTGTTTCTTCTCTTCAAATTGAGTTCAATCAATGTAGGCAGGGTTTCAATGAAAAGGGATTTTGGTTTAAGGTTACAAGATATTTTAAGGGAGTTGATTGATGCAACTATAAAACAAATTGAAATACCAGATTCCAATGTTTATTGCTCAAAATTACTTAATTATCAAGCATTACATATTTTTCAAGAGGGCCTTCATCATGATTTAAAAATTTTAATAAAGGCTAAACAACTAAAGACGTTAGAATTAGCAATTTCGGCAGCCGTTGAGGAAGAAAAGTTATTAAATTCATCCAAAAACTTCAAATCAAATTTTAAAAAGCCTAATAACTATTCCTTTCGTCCCACATCCCATATTAAATCTATTTCAATAACATGCGATTACTGCAAAAATTTAGGTCATAGTATTTCTGATTGTAGGAAGCGTATCCATAATGAACAATTTAAATCTAAAATAAATATCGTAGATAGGGCTATCGATGAAAGTGCACCTAATACCAGTAAAGTTTTTCCAGACACAAGTGATAATTCTTCTAGCCTCGTAAGTAAGCTAAAAAAGGCTTACCTTTCTTGCATTAATAGTTCAAAACAAAATCTAGCTTTTGTAAATATTGAATGTTTGAGTACAATAACCGATCGTATAAACTTATTAGTAGACACGGGAGCAGAAGTGAGTGTTATTAAACTTTCAGTTTTACAAAATGATTTAAGAGTTGATCACACAAATGAAGATAAGCTCAAATTATGTGGTGTATCTGGAAATAGTGTGAATGCAATAGGTAGGATTATTATGAAATTTAGATTAGGTGATAGAATTATAAGTCATAGCTTTTACGTAGTCGATAATACAGTGCCCATTAGAGGTGAGGGTATTTTAGGATTAGATTTCTTGAAAGAATTCGATGGAAATATAAATATTAAAGAATCTTTAGTTAATTTCAATAGGGTTTCTTTGCCTTTAAATTTTACAAATACTCTAACTAGTTTAAAACCTTGCACTGAATCTGTAGTGCAGGTGTCTACATTTAGTAATGATACAAGAGTTATAGAAAAAACGGAATTAAAAAGTAGCGTTTTTATCGGCAATACCTTACTATCTCCCCATAATTTTAAATACTTTGTAAATACTAACGCCGATGCTTTAAGTAAAATTTGCGTGCTTTCCGGTTCTAAATCTCATGACGATTTTAAAAGAGCATTAGAAAATAACGTTATTATAAATAAAAATGTAGTTGATGTAAATACTGATATTTTTTCACACCAGTCATTTTTGATTGGTATACCAAAGAACTTTCCAACTTCTGATCTTCTTTTTTCCAAATTTAAGGAAAAATTTAATAAAATTAATGAACTTCAAGCTCAGAATAAAGATTTAGGTGAAGTTGCTTTTATCAAACATAATGATTCATTCATTTTTTATTTAGTTACTAGAGTCACAGAATCCGACAGTACGTCTTCTGAAATTTTATTCAATTCCCTATCTAAATTAAAAGATTTATGTTTACAACACAATGTCAATACAATTGCTATACCTGTTTTAGTAAATACATCAGATATCGTAGAATGGTCTGAAATAAAGTCAATGATTCGTTTTATTTTTAAAGATACCAATATACTCATACATATACTTAATTATCCTTTAACTAACATTCTTACTCCGAGTGATAAGGAAACTTTATTTAGAGAATTTCATGTCACACAACTAGGAGGTCATCAAGGATTCAAACGAACTTTCAAAAGAATTGTTTTGAAATATAATTGGTCAAATCTCAAACGAGATTTAAGGGCTTATATAAAAAATTGCGAGATTTGCCAAAGAAATAAAAATTACAAATCAAATAAATTTCCAATTGTAATTACAGACACTCCCACGAAGCCATTCCAAATTTCCGATTCCCAATATACATATGATGATTATGCTAGTGAGATTAAAAATAGAATTTCAAAAGCAAATAAAGTTGCACGAAAGATTTTAATTGATAGTAAAAATAAATCCAAATTATATTATGACAAAAATACAACTATGACTGAATTTAATATTGGTGATCAGGTTCTGTTAAAAAATGAGACAATCCAAAAAGGAAAGTCTAAAAAGTTACAAATGCCTTGGACAGGACCTTATACTATTTTAACAAAAAAAAATTCAGACGTGAATTACACTTTGTTGTGCGGGCGGAGGCAGGTGAAAGTTCATGTCAATAGAATTAAAAAATTCATTGATACCATTTAAATTTTTTTCCAATACTATTATGTTTGTTATTACTCAATTATAACTTCAACTTTATGTATTTTAATAACTAATTTAAACTAAATTCTAATTTCAAATATGTTTTCAATTTCTACTATTTAATTGTAATACTTTTCCTATTTGTAATTTTAATTATAATGTTTTTCTAATTTCTAATTTTTGACTGTAATACTTTTAACAAAAAGTAACTTTAAAATTTTAATTATAATGTTTTTCTAATTTCTAATTTTTGACTGTAATGATTTTAACAAAAAGTAACTTTAAAATTTTAATTTTATTTATAATGTGATTCAATTTTAAATTTTCAGTTATAACTCTTTTCTAAATTTAAATGATAATGTTTTTCCAATTTTTATATAAATCTTAATGTTTGCCATGTCATGTAAATATTTCATATAGATTATAGTTCATGTTTTGTTATAAATGTCTGAATTTGGTAAGAACTATAATCTCCTAAAGGAGGGAGGAATGTTGTGCGCCAGCACCCTTATATTCAATTATTCACTTATCTATGCTCTATGGACTCATCATCCCTCTATGGTGTTGTGTGTCAGCACCCTTATATTCAACACTTTGCTGTACCAGACTCTATGGAACCGGACTCTATGACGGACTCTACCGTCACTCTATGGAATACCTGAACTACAACCTTTCAGGATTCCGCTCTATATATGAGCTCTATGGGCAATATTTCCGGCTCGAACGGGAGCCTCTAGGATGATTTGAAAATTGGCATTCTCTACCTAACCTCAGTGGCATACATTTGAACGCATTAATCATATATTAAATATAATTGTTGTTTGTCTGAAATATATCTTTGTGAAAGTTGATAGTTTTCTTTATAAATACCTCCTTCGCTAAAGCAAAATCCTAACAATACTCAATAATTAAAAAATAGTATTGTTTTGTGATGAAAGTATTCATTTATAATAATAGTGTCGGCTAATTCATATCAAACAGAAAAATACTCAATAATTAAAAAATAGTATTGTTTTGTGATGAAAGTATTCATTTATAATAATAGTGTCGGCTAATTTATATCAAAAAGAAATATACTCAATAATTAAAAAATAGTAATGTTTTGTGACGAAAGTATTCATTTATGGATATAGTATCGGCTTATTTATTTCAAAAAGAAAAATACTCATCAATTAAAAAATAGTATCGTTTTGTGTATTGTGTAAAATAGTATCGGCTAATTTATATCGAAAAGAAATATACTCACTAATCAAAAAATAGTACCGTTTTTTTGATGAAAGTATTCATTTATAATAATAGTGTCGGCTAATTTATATCAAAAAGAAAAATACTCAATAATTAAAAAATAGTATCGTTTTGTGATGAAAGTATTCATTTATAAATTTAGTATCGGCTAATTTTTATCAAAAAGAAAAATACTCAATGAATAAAATATAGTACAGTTTTGTGATGATAGTATTAATT
Source organism: Ctenocephalides felis (assembly GCF_003426905.1). Classification (NCBI taxonomy): domain Eukaryota; kingdom Metazoa; phylum Arthropoda; class Insecta; order Siphonaptera; family Pulicidae; genus Ctenocephalides; species Ctenocephalides felis. Next base: position 9,420 of record NW_020538311.1, read on the forward strand.
TATAATAATAGTGTCGGCTAATTTATATCTAAAAGAAAAATACTCAATAATTGAAAAATAGTATAGTTTTGTGACAAAAGTATTCATTTATGTATTTAGTATCGGCTAATTTATATCAAAAAGAAAAATACTCAATAATTAAAAAATAGTATCGTTTTGTGATGGAAGTATTCATTTATAATAAAAGTGTCGGCTAATTTATATCAAAAAGGCGAATACTCATTATATAAAAAATAGTATCGTTTTGTGATGAAAGTATTCATTTATAATAATAGTGTATATTTTTAAATATTGTTTTTATATAATGATTATAGTATGTACTATAACGTAAAATGCACTGTTTTTAGGTGTTTTTATTTGTTTATGAAATATTGAAACTGTATCATACCTTTATAACTTTTCAAAATCAAATAATTTCTTTAAAAATTATTTGATATACTATTTGAATTATCTAAACTGCGAAAAACAACGAACTGTGTTGAATACCTAACCAACGACTTAGAAATGATCCAACTAGAGAATATTTCTAAATATTTTCCAATACAAAATATTCTATACTTATTGTCTATTGACAAACCTTAAACAGCCTTTGGTTTATTTCCCGTATCATTGATGTAAACAAACACTAGACAACCTGAGACATGAAGCTTAAGAAATGTATGTTCCGAGGGTTTACGGATTTACCTAAAATAATAATTTCAATTGAAGCTTCTAACTACCCTTTATTGCGCATAGCAATAATAGTTCACTTTAGAAATAGAGTAACAATGTTATTTTACGGAACATATGAGATATTCAACGGAATTATTATTATATTATTTTATGAAGTTGCAAAAGTATCATTATTTCAAATTAAAATAGTGATTCACCAGAAATATTTGACGATTAAAAATAATTACCTATTTACGAAAGTGACGACTTTCAATAGAAGTATTCAACAGTTTCATTGAACGACTTTAATTTAGAATTTAAAATATAACTTTAATAGGAATACTTAATGAATATAAATTAGTATTAAGTAATTAATGAATATAAATTAGTATTAATTTTCAATAAAAATATCAAATTTTGAATATAAAAACGTAAATTTAATAACTTTAATAGAAATACTCAATGACTATAAATTAGTATTTATTTTATTATAAAAAAGTAGCAGCTTTTAAATAACGCTATATTGTTTCTAAATAGTTATTGCACATTTTTTTATTTAAATTAATTACAAAAAATATACAATTATAATCAGAATAAAAACTATATAAAAATTTTAACACCGCGTATAATATATAATGAAAGCTTACAAAACTAATAAATATTGAGAATAGACAAAGAAACAAAATAAAATTTAACATTAAAATAATTACTTCTATTATCATTAAATACGCAATATAGAAATTAAATTTTATAATATTGTAGGGTATGGTATCTTTCGAATCATTCAACCTATATGTAAATTATTCTTTTATTCAATCGCGTTAGTTAGTTATGATTATGAATGATATTTGAAACTAACAATAGGCATAACAAATAATTGTGTTAAGAAATCTTTAGAATTATTTTACTATTATCCTATTACATATAATAGTTGTATGTGCACAGATGCCCTGGACGCATTTGCATATTATGTTCTTTTTACAATAGATTAGGTACAGTGACCATCCTTTTAACCCGAAAGTAAACAGCTTATTGTTAAAATTGAAGAGATGATCAATTGTTAATTGTACCTTCAGGTACAATTCAACACAGATAGGAAAAACCTATATAATTCTATATATTTTTATTATATTTAATAATAAAATGATTAAGAAATAATTAATTGTGTTAAGATTTTGCTTTAGCGAAGGAGGTATTTATAAAGAAAACTATCAACTTTCACAAAGATATATTTCAGACAAACAACAATTATATTCAATATATGATTAATGCTTTCAAATATATGCCACGAAGTTTAGGTAGAGAATGCCGGCTTTTTACATAATCTTAGAGGCCCCCGCCCTAGCCGGAAATATTGCCCATAGAGCTCCCACATAGAGCGGAATCCAATCCTAAAGGGTTGTAGTTCAGGTATTCCATAGAGTGATGGTAGTCCATAGAGCAAAGTGTTGAATATAAGGGTGCTGACACACAACACCATAGAGGGATGGTAGAGTCCATAGCATAGATAAGTAAATAATTGAAGATAAGGGTACTGGCACACAACAATTGATTTCAAAAGAATGAAAAAGCAAAAATTAGTTGTAAGTTTAGATCGTGACGATATGATTTGCCGACGCCGCAGCATTCGCGTGGAACAATGAAATGACAAAGCTGCCGTCGCTACAATCCTAAGTCTTACTTATTTTAGAAATAAGTATCGGCTTTCGAAATTAATATCGCAAATATAATAATTTTATTAGAAATACTCAATGATCATAAGTTATTCTTTATTAAAAATAAAATAATTTTAATTGAAATACTTAACGATTATAAAGTAATATTTATTTTAGAAAAAAAAGTATCGGCTTTTAAAATTAGAATCAGAAATGTAATAATTTTATTAGAAATACTCAATAATTATAAAGTAGATCTTACTTTAGAAAAAAAAGTATCGGCTTTAAAAAATAGAATCGTAAATGAAATAATTTCCATGGAAATACTTAACGATGTAAAGGTATATTTGTACTATAAAATAACTGAGACAGCTTTGGAGTAGTGTTCTTGTATTTAAATATATATACAAATATTTACAAATTATAGTAATTTCTGACAAGAGGCAAGATTATTAAAGTCTTCTTATCGCTGGAAGGATCGTAGCCAAGCTTCTAGAGTGAGCTAGTCACCAAACGTTAGAGTGTTTATTTCCGTGTATCTCAACGTACTATATTTACTGGGAACGTCGGTTCAGACTCTTTCACGTTGCTTTAATAAGTGTTCCTACTGTGTGTACTAACTTATTGGCACGCTGAGAGCTGATCCGCAAAGAGACAGATTCTGGAACGGGGCTCTGGTTTTATACTCTGGAGGTCCGTCGAAGCCCATCCCTCGTTGCTCTGGGGGTAGGTGGTGGACATTCTCCCATCTCGTTCCATCTTCCCTGTCTGCGATGGTTTGTTCTTTTTCCTTATCTCGTCTTGGTCTTCGGTGGTCATGTCCCTTTCTGACCTGTACTTATACTTGGACCTGACCCCGTCGCGATGATGCAATTTGTGTTTGTGTGCTCATGCAATATCTTCTTTCTCTCATAACCGACGTGCTTGCCTGTTCTCGCGCACGTCGAACTACCCTCTCAGTGTGCCTCGAAGCGTCTCGGTGCGCCTACGACTACTAGCGACAAGTTCACATATTGGCCATAGTAAACAAGTATAATAGATCGCTATGTCTGGCGATTTGACGTTACCTCGATTGAAATACAAATTTTTTAAAATAGATGGCAGCACATGAACAATATTTAAATTAACCCCTGATATCACTTCTAAATTTGTACGTATCGTATACAGCCCAAAAAACCTGAATAATTTTTAATATTGGAAATAAGAACAAATCATACGAAATACAAAATATATTTTCAAATATATTACATATGTTTAAAGAACAATTAAAATTATGTTTATATTAACAATTATAATTACAGTTATGGAATGTTTAAAAATATAATAATTATTATACATAATTATAAGTAATATAATTCCATAATTATGAATAAATTATATCTCAAAAAGTAAAGATCTAAGTGGTGAAAACCACAGAAGTATTTAACTAAACTAGGCAGGAATAACTGACTCATTAATTACTTAACGACTAATGTTAATATATAAAAAACTTAAAAACTAAGAAGAAACTAAAAGCACAAGAGCACACGATGAAATGACAAATAATACAAAAATTCAAAAGGTTGAAAAGAACAGATAATTTGTTAAAAAGTACAAATACTTCACAAACAAAAAAGTCATAAAAACATAAAATATATCTATTGATATAAAAAATTAGAGAAATCCAAATTCCTAGGATTAAAACTCATTTACGAGACATTGTTCTTTATTAATTCTGCATTTAATAGTTATTTTGTTATCTAATCAATTAATAGAAAAGTTGCATTTAACGAAACCTTTGAATAGTTTCTGTAGTAGTGAGTATTTTATAATATTACATTTAACCATGTTTCATCATGAAAACATTATCATTGAATTTGCCATCAAAGATCAACAAAGTGTTTACAATGAACAGAATAATGTTTTATGCACATACAATTGTTAATGAATTGAAAGATAAAAGCAATATTTTTAATTCCCAAGGTCAGTAACGATATATCTTGAATTTAAACATTATATTAGAATGTTGCTCAAGTTTTATTTGAAGAATATTATAATACTAATCTTCAATCAAAATACATTAAAATATTATGTATGGTATAGACTCGCTTTATAAGTGTTTACATTTACTAATGTAATAGATAATCTTAATAAATATAACAATGAACTTACATTCATGAACATTTAAATCAATACTAAATAACTGTTTTGCAACATCAACAATGTGAGATTCAATCCAATCATATAACAATTCTGAAGATGATGATATTTCATCAAACATCAAAACACCAGTATCCGGTACTAATACTTTTTAAGAGAAATAGCTCAATCTAATGTTTTAAATAGACACTCATTACCACCGCTATACTATTGTATCTCTGAATGCAACTTTCTCAATGTTTGAGGACATGGCAAAATAAATATTTGTCACCAAAAATAGTAGGCCTTTGGGGACTATTTGTACAGATTTAAAGCAAGAAATATGTCCCGGGCTGTGAATTTTCTTCCTTTTAAATTTGAACATTTCTTAGAACATTTAATACTCTGTTACAATTTGTTCCTTAAATTATTGCATTGTTTATGAATTCTTCTTATCCTATCTCCTTGAATAAAGTTTTGAAAGCGTCATACATTCCTTGGGCGTCAAAAGTACTCCTGCGCCTTGTTTGTGCATTTTGCAGCAATTTGCAGGTACCTCCAAGACACCTATTCAATATAATAACATGTTGAAATATGTTGATTATATGTAATAATCGCTGCAATTATTATAAAAAAACACCTTTGCGGGAACTGGTATTGGAAAAGCTGAATATTTTAACCCGCACTTGACATTTTTTTAGGTACTACAAAAACACTTTGTCATATTAAATTTCACTTAAAAGTTCACTTAAACACAATTAAATTATTAGAAACAATACAAACTTAGGTTATGCTTAGGTTATTCGTACAGCGATTAAATACTTGACATCTACTTGCACGAACCACGAACAATTTGTAGTTGAAATGAGTACACATGAGCCATCTGTTTTTAAAAATTGGCACTACTAAAGACCAAAACAGTGCAACGCGCATTTGTTCGAAGATAACTCCCCGTTACTTGTCGCGACACTGTGTACTTAGCATGGGCCGCACTGGGGTGTTTTTAGCTAAATATTTATCATGCTACAACAATTATAAAGTAGTATTTTTTTAGAAAAAAGGTATCGGCTTAAAAAACAAAGATTATAAAGTAGTATTTATTCTAGAAAAAAAAGTATCGGTTTTAAAAATTAGAATCGGAAATCGAATGTCTTAATAAATTATTTAACCAATGTTGGTAGCGTGACAACTTCGCAGATAAGATTTTTGCATACAATATACAAAATTTATTATCGTTGATAAACATATGTTCTCGGGTGTAACAGAAATTGTATTATCGACGTATGCAATCTTAAACTCTAATTCTTTTATGTATTGTTAATCATTGGCTTTGAACTGGATTTCATAAACATTTTCTTTAACAAAAACCAAATCGCACTCGACTTATCGCTTGTTTTGTTCGTTATCTGTAAAGTGCGGTGTCGTCGCGACAAAAGAGAATGAGTGGTGTTCATAAAATGCGGTCGAACTTTTGGTGAGGTCAAAAAATATAGCCGATACTTTTTGAGTAGAATCGGCGCAAAGTATCGATACCGCAAAAGAATCGGCCTGAAGTATCGATTCCAAAAGTACTCAGTATCAAAGTCAAAGTATCGATACCTACTCAGTATCGATACTATCGTTCTAACACTATTCATACCCCATTACAGGGAAATTTTATTTAGAAGATATATATATATATATATATATATATACTAGCTGACCCGGCAAACGTTGTTTTGCTAAGTAAGGTATATTCTAAACAATTTTTAGAGAATCAAAAATATTATTACTTTAAGTGTATAAGGATGTGTTATTTGAATGCTATATACAACTAAGTATTATAAAAACATTAAACCTCATTAGTTTGTCTGTATTTTGTCAATACAATCAAACTGGAAGATTTATACACTTTCTATAGAAAACATGGTATAATCCAATCCAAGTCTTTTTTGGTCTTTTGACTTATTAATTACGTTTCAAGTTTTTCAGATTCTTTTTGGATTCTGTATTTTAAAATATTACTACTGAGCTTATAAAAAATAATACTACTGAGCTTATAAAAAAAATCAAATTTCTGCGAGGAGATAGAAAATGAATTAAATATTTCATTTTTGAACTGCTTTTTGAAAAGTTTTAAGTAACATTCGATGAATTAAAGTAAATTTAATAAAAAAGTATATATTTAGAGCAGGGCCAGGCACAAAGGTCCAATTTGACTTAGAGCAAATATAAACTATATTGTGAAAACCATAACAATTATATCACAACAAATAACAAATTTCAAACAAAAAATTATCTGACTACGTTCAGTAAACTGCCTTCAAAATGTCTTTTAAAAATTTGTTATCTCTACCTTTTTACCCTATAGGCGGGGTATAGTGCTAAAAAACTACCAACGGAAGAAAATACTTTTATTATGGATTTTCAAAGATTACCGTTTATATCCCGATAGCAAAGTCATAAGAATCAAGGTTATAGCTGGTTATATATGTTTTTTCCTCTACTTTCAAATATTGTTGTTAAACAATGCTTAACTATACTGGTTTTTGAGACATCGGTGGTGGACCTTTTAAACCTCGGACCTTCATATATTACTATCTATTCTTCGATAAATTCTGGGAAATTATAACTGGAATAATGTTATTCGACAAAATGTCCTTTTGATCGATACCAAATTCAGGTTCTGAATTAAAATAACATAAATAAAAAATAATATAACCTAGAAAATGTTTTATAAATACCAATGAGTATATAATTGCACAAATGAGATCTTTCAGAGCACCGTGTTTGAAACAAATATGCCAAAAAGTGCATTTTTATATTACCATTTCAAAAAAGTTGATATTTAATTTCTAGTAACACTTGCGGCCCGTTTACTAACGTTTTTGTATATAAATAAAACTACAAACAAAACTACTTACCGCAATTTGATCATAATTAAATAATATTCACGTAAAACATCCTATTAAATGTAATTGAACATCATCTGTCAAAATTGTTTGACATTTCACGTATTAGACACCGTCCATTGTTTTATTCAAATTACGCTTCTACAAAAAATTTCAAATTAAAAATGTAAAGTTTCTACGCGGATTTGAAATAATTACTCACTTTTTGGACTTTCTCTGGATTGGCACGAATTTTTCAAGACTAAGACTGGCCGAATCGGTTTAGCCGTTTTCGGGTTTTACTTGGACATTTGAAAGAGAGCTCCATTTATATATATATATATATATATATATATATAGATATATATATATATATATATATATTATTTATACATCTCTGTGTACTTACATATATACACATATTCATACATAAACAAAAATACATACTAAAAATTTAGACACAGCACGAAATTTTGCACTAACATTGATACAACTAACCAGTTTATATGTTTATGGTTATGTTTATAATTATAATGAAAGCTTTATTTCTCAAAAATGCAGAAAAGTTAAAGCATTTTTGCATAAAAACTTGTAATAGCAATGGTTTCCGAGGCGAATATGAACACCATTCAGTTTTTCGAGCACATGTGGGCTAAGAATTTTTAATTTTAAGACACTCGAGGACTTTTTAAAATCAATGTTGCTATGTGTGTGCAAGTAAGGTTTGGTTTATATGACCGAAATTGACTTTGTAATATTAGGTAAAGTTTATATGGACGGATTTATTTTCACTAAGTGAAAATAAATTTAGAAACATTATTAAGTAAAACTTGGTAACTTGCGCAGAGTAAGAAGGTGTCCTTTCTCTTGTTTATACTATTTTGTAACGGTTTTATTATTAAAATGAGAAACACACAATTATAAAACTATTAACTTTATTAAAATTGTTCATGGGTTCACAGAAATGCGATAAAATAATACAGACACTTAATTAACTTCGAAATAGCGCGTTGGATAGTGAATCAATTCGGCTCAAAGAGAGCAAAAATGATTCGGGCGTCAGGTTGCTAAGAACTCAGAGAGAATTCTTTACAACAGCTTTACCGGACCGTTGTAACTTCAATACTAGACTGAAGTCCCAAGTGATGGTCAGGGTTGTTTCTTCCACCGATGGAGTTTAGAAACAACTAGTTAATAATTTCAGAGAGAAATATCTTAACCATAAAGCTTTTAGCCGCGGGCGAACTAAACACTTTTTGACAATTTTTCTGATTCTGCTAGGCTTTTTATACGATTCCTTCTTCTCCTACTCCCGTAGTGGGGTAGAATTTTTGGTGAGGGTGGTGGTTCCGAGTCTTCCTTCGTGCCCGTCCAAAAACTCCTTCGCGTCGTTTCGGGGGTCGTCGTCGGTTCATCTCGCCAAAATCTTCGAAGATGAGATGGTCATTGGTCTATGATGAACTCATCTCGCTTGAGGTCATCGATAATTGGCTATGACAAATTTCTCCTTCGGTGACGTAGAATGTGTACATATGATTATCTTTCTCACACCCTCGCTTGAGTCACAGGGCAAAGTTGCATGTATCATCGTCTTAATCTTTTATCTTTCTTTAACTTAGCCTGACTCATAGGATTAAGGCATCTTATCGCTTGCTTACACGGATGACGCGGATAGCATAAGTTCTTCATCCCTTTCTGTCTATACGCCTGAGGTCTAACGGTATCGTGAGTATTCGTAGTAGAATCTTCTGTCCTTTTCGTACTTACGCTAGTGCGTAAGCTGCATCTTGCTTCCGCGTAGGACCCTACGCTCATCGTTGTATGTGTAAATCTTTCTCTTTGGTGACGTCACGCGTATTCTCGTGCGTTGTTGACAAAATATTTACGTACAGCGAATTTTGTAAATATATTACGAATGTTTGTTAAAATAATAATTGTTACATGACTAATATTAATTAAATATAGAATGTTACAA
>NW_020538312.1:0-39406 GCF_003426905.1 Ctenocephalides felis
GCTCAGCTTGAAAGGCTGATATGCTAAAATGATATTACACACACACATATATATATATATATGTATATATATATATATATGTATATATATATATATATAATATATATATATATATTTGTATATATATATATATACATTGTGGATAGCGTGTACATTTAAGTACATTTTTTATGCTTTCGCACATAGTTTTTACAGCTTACTACCATCTATTATAATCATATATAATGTTATATTATATATATATATATATATATATATACATTGTGGATAATGTGTATATTTATGTACATTTTTATGCTATGTGTGCTTTGTTTATAAGAGAACTATGTAGATATAATGTAGAATGTTTTTGTGAAAAATAAATGCTTCAAAATTTTTTTTTTTTTCAATTTTTCTTTTTTTAAATTTTGAATTAAAACGGTCCATATAATTTTGGTTCATTTCTATAGTATTTTTTATACGCAACCGTTCAGGCGACTAGTGCCATCTGTAGCGCGGGGCTTCAACTAACACAGGAATGTGGCAACGAAATATGGCCCGAGAGCGCGATCTATATACTCTTCTTTTATCTATGCTTCACAGTCACAGTCATACACACTAACGCGAAGTTAGCGTCGAAAATATCGATAAGTTTTTTAATAGTCTGCGGAACAACGCTGCGGTTATGCCGTTATGCCGCTTTTTTTTAAATCTTCAAAAGTTTCAAACATTAAATTTATTGGGCTACAGTTTTTCTATCACGTTTGACCAATCCTTGCCATCCGTAAGCATTATATCAAATTATTGATAGATAATTAGATTTACTCTAATTAAAATTTAGTTACTATTTACTAACAGTGCTCCGAATATTTTTAATTTTTTTTTACACATTCTTTGATAATCGTATGCGTTCCTTATTATAAAAATTAATTATTTATATATTACCAATAAAATGTTAGGCTTATGATATAACAGTTGTACGACAATCAAGATTATTTATCGAATTTAATAATTTTATATTAGAGTATTAATTGCATTGGAATTTTCATTTAAGTTTTAGAATTTGATATATCTTGCTTTACTATTATATTAAACAAACACTAATCCATTCACCTAATTTTAAAAAATTACTTGTAAAAAGTTTATATAAAAAATCTGTAAAATATTAGTGTATAAAAAACAAATATTTTATATACCTACACTAATTTATATTTTGCCATAAATTTAAAAGCTATTGTACATGGCCAGATTTTTCTAACAAATGTTAAACTCTGTATAATTTAAATGAATAAGTCTTCACATGAATTTATATTATACCTGCACTGGATGCATTTATAATGAAATCGAATAATATGGTTATCTATTTTTAAAATCAGCGCGATAATTAAATTATATTCATTATTCGAACATGGTTATGAACATATTTGCAGTAATTAGGATAATAAATATACAATTTAAAAAATCAATTTAATGCAATAATATTAAATTTAGATCAGTTATAATTTTGCAACATTGATTTCGATATATGATTATTTATTTTTTAAATAATATACACTGAACTTAAAATTGAAATGAACTGAAATCGCACATAAGGTTGCTAAATAATTTAATAGGGTTATCATCCGCATGTTAATTATTATTTTTTATTAATCTTTTAGATTATTTATCGTTTCTCAATTTAAATTTTATGCGTGACCGATTTTGACTTCAATTGTGCAACCTAATTAAGTGAAAAACTAAACATTGAATTTGATCCAAAGAAAAGGGTTACCTATTGTTTTGATTTGATTGAGAAGCGGAGATCAAGTCCGGCACGTGTTCGAAGTTTTCTTGTTCAACGAAAGGGTTGTGATTTAGGGCAATTGCCTAATTAATTGTGTTTATATGCTTGTGTTTTGTGTGTACATATTTCAGGAATGACGGATTTCATTAAATGCATTATTTGTGATAAACGTGCGAATAGCATGTCTGAAATGCATTTGCATCAAACGACATGTCATTCGATTGATCAGTTTTCTTTAATAATATTATCGCGCAGAGAATCCAAGATTGAAAATGGTGAGTTAATTGTGTGATACATTAATCCACCAATAAATAATTAATTAAATGTATAATATTATATGATTGTAACCTAATTTCATTAGTTGTAGAAAATTTGACGAAAAATGACAAAAACAGCAATAATTCTAACAGAAAAAAATCTAAAACTAGTGCTTCTGTTTTGCAACAAGAATTAAAAGATTGTGTCACAGCTATTGATAAAGTATTGCAATCTTCAAATAAAACTGAAGGCAGACGTAAGAAGAATCCAAGACCTCGAAAGAATGATAAAACTGAAACAGCTAAAAAACAATGTACAATAACTACTTAATGGTATTTTATTTATTTAGTTATAACTTTATTTGTGGTATATGAAAATTATGACTGATTTACATGATGCTTAAAATAGGTGCTATTATAGAATATATATATATATATATATATATATATATATATATATATCAAGTAACGGCAACCAAACTAGAGTTAGAGGATCAAATCTTTTTATATTTATATTTGTGCAATTGTAATCAGATGCTCTTATAGCACTAAAGAAATCATCAAATAGATCTTGGTGAATAGTTTATGCACACATACCCAGGAAACCTGACTAAAATATATATATATATAGTATATGTAAATTGGTCATTATTATTTATAGGCTTAGTGTGTAAATGATTTAGTATGCAAATTAATTTTAATCAATAATTAAATCTAAAATTCATATGTTAGATGCCAATGAAATAGCAGATGGAGTGCAAAATATTGGACCTGAAAAAGAAGTCGATGAAACCAAGCCAATTCAGCAACCAGAATTATCAACAACAATCAACACTCCTTTGAAACGATCACTAGGCAAAAAGCCTACTAAGCCTGCAAATGTAAAAATAAGTAAAGCCAGTGAAACAACTAAAACACCGACTGATGTCATTCGAAAAAGAACAACTGTATCATCAACTAATAGGAGAGAAAAAGTTAGTCGATGCTCCCAGAACAAGAAATGTGCAATATTGGAATCTGTATTGGTCGCAAAAGGTTCAGTCAGAAAGAGAAACCAAATTAATGTAATAAATCCCACCAAAATGAAACTTATTTTTCCACAAGCCAATAATCAAGAAGTAAAAGCAAAAGAAGATGTTACCTGGAATAAGGCTTACCAGAATTATGTTGATGGATTGCAAGTTGTAAAAGAAATTCCAGTTGTTCAAGCTGATTATACATCAAATAATGCACTCAATTTTCAAAATATCCTTACAAAACAAAATCAGAATCAAACACCATTTACTGATAAAAATGAAGGATACGAGTTTAATAATAACAATCATCAACAATCATCAGAAGGCCGTATTCAAAATCCTTACCATTTGCAAGATAACCTTGGCAATGATTTATTAAATAAGACATTTATTGAATCTAATGATTTAATTAGCGATTTGAGGAACATTGCACCAGAGCACCTAGTAAATAATTTGAATGATGATTCAAATCTCGATAGCATTTCAATGGGCTTAACAAATGATGTAAAAGACTTCATTGTTGAATTTTTTGAGGAAGAGCAAAATGCTGAAACGAGAAATCCTTATTGGGAAGATAATATGAATAAGTACTTTCCATCTGAAACAAAAAGTAGTTCAGAAATTGAACAATTTAATGATAATGCTGACAAATATATGAATGGCAATGATGAGATGCCTTTGAATTTAGTTATAAGAGAAATTGATGTACCGATCAATCAAGAAAGCTTTAATAATATTTTTTATCATACAACTTACACATCTAATTCAGCAAATAAAGCGATATGTAAATCTACTTGGAGTGAGGAATATATGAATAGCCAAAATGCAAATTTTGGGCATCATACAATGTTAACAAGCGACCATATGAATTTTCGTATGCATACAAATATAAACTTTTTTGTCAAATATGTGGTGATCAATTTCTGAATAATATTGCATTACAAGCACATTACATTTCTTGCAGTGGAATAAATGACAACCAGAGGGTAAAGACATCGGAAGAAAAAATGTTGGAAGAACACTTCCAAAAAACATTCATTGGAGGTGAGCCTGGCATGATGGTTTATAATTCTGAAATTCAAGAAAATAATATGAATTTGACTCATTTTAAATATGAATGCCATGCATGTCAGACAGGATTTAAAAACGGCACTAATTATTGCAAACATATGTTGGATCATAAAAAAATTTTTGCACAAGGAAAATATGTAATATGTACTGAATGTGGTTTGTATATCGAAAATTTTAACATATTGAAAAATCATTTTCATAAATATTCTTAACAATTATCATTATGTTATTTTTGTTTGTTATTAAATGAGAAAAGTTTTTTGAGAAAACTTACAGCTCTGATTGTACATGTTATCTCATTCAGAGGTACTTCCTCTATTATTTAATTTAGTGTTTAAGAAACATTCAGTTTTTATGTATTGAGTTATATCTTCACTGATATTGTGGAACTGATTATTTGTTGTTTTTTGTCAAAGAGTATATTGTATAATGTATATAATTATGTGACTTCATTCTATGAAATTATTATACTGTTTGAAATAGAGATTTAATTTGTTGAATAATGAAAATGAAATATATGTTTTTTACACTATTATTCTGTTATGTTTATGGGTATGCAGAAAGATAAAATTATTAAAGTTGAAATATATATATATATATATATATATATATATATATATATATATATATATATCTACTTTTTATTAGTTTAATTGCACCTCATCCGAACATTGCTGTTCTGATACTAGCAAGAGGAGGTTCAAAAGGAATACCTTTGAAAAATTTGCAAAAAATTAATAATAATTATTATATTAATAAGTATTATTTGTTTTTTGATGTACATTGTTTTTTTTTTTTTTTTTTTAGATGATAGTGGATTTGGCGGACATGGAGGTGGTGGCGGAGGCGGTAGCGATAACAGGCGTGGTGGTGGGTGTGTATAATTTATTATTTTGTTGTGATAATTTATCACAATTAGAGTCAGAAATTAACATACTTTTGTTTATTTTCTTTTTAGTGGTGGCTTCTCTAATTATTCAGAAACAAGAAATTCAACAAAAAGTAATACTTATTCAAGTTATCAATCTACATCAGGTGCATATTCCTCTGGTTCATCTTCACGAGTTACCAATGATAATAGAGGTAACAATTTGTTAATTAAGTTTTTGAGCATATGAAGTATAATAGTTTGTTCTCAATTATATTATTTGCAGATAATTCCTTTTTCCCAAATAAATCAGATGACAAAACTAGATCACATGGTGGTGAAACTGACTTTAATGTAAATGATGATTTTGATTGTATGATTACAGGTAAAATTATTATTAATTTTGTTGAAATATTATTAATAACTTCTACAAGTATCATACTATTTTTTATATTATTTTCCTGTGTATTACTTTCCTGTTTTTTTTTTTTCAATTTTTAATTCTAAAATTTAAAATTTACTAGATTTTTTTTTCAGATATGGATTGGGACGATAACTTTAATGAAAATGGTATTGTTGACAGCAGCATACAACAGAACGATAATAGCAACTCAAATTACAGCAGCACCAAATTTACTCGTAATTATAAAAGTCTAAGGGCACAAACGGAAAATAAAGACTTTTCAACTAATCAGAAACAAACATATGGAGGGAACAGTTCCGGCTGGCATCAAACTAAACATTCTAATAGAAAGCAAAATGATGAAAAAGAGGTTTTATGCAGTGGCTGCCAAGAACCAGCTAGAAAGTAAGAAAAAAAATTTTACAATCATGATATACTCCTGCATATTTTATACTGAGGATTGTTGTTTGATATTTTTTAGACAGACTGTAAAAAAAGAGGGTCCAAACAAAGGCAGAAAATTTTATGTATGTCCCAAACCTATGGAACAACAGTGTAAGTTCTTTGAGTGGGCAGAAGATGAACCTGAGCATGATAGCAATGAATCAAGTAAGCACTAAAATAATTAAAAGTATATATAGTTTAAGATATAGAGATATACAAACATATATGCTATGTAAATTTTATTATAGCTAACAACTGGTCAAGTAAACCTTCAAAGTCAAGAAAGACTTCAACTACAGTTTCAAAGAGAAAAACAACTTCTAAGGCAACTGGTACAAAACCCACTTCAAAAAGAAAATGTGGCCAATGTCGACAGGAAGGACACACAATTAAAAATTGTCCAAATATTAGCCATGTATGATATCTCAATGAAAAATGAGACGGTAATAATTGTTTTAATTTTTTTTAACATGAGTTTTAAGCATTACATTTTAAAATAACACTATATATGTATGAACATATGTATATATATATATATATATATATATATATACATATATATATATATATACTAGCATACCCAGCCTTGCGTTGCAACGGCCCTTATTAAAATCCATCTGATTGAAATTTGAATCCGTTTGACAACCAAATTTCAAACCTTTTGTTATAAAAAATTTATATCAATCCAAAAATAAATAAAATCCGGATTATTAAACATTTGAATAAATGAGTACATTACAAAATGTATAATGAATAACCAAGTGATTTTTATAAATTTGTTATATCTTATTTGGTATTACGTTCTATTTACCTTCAGCTAACATTTTAACATGTTCTACGATGCTTTATTTAGGAATGGTTTCACATACTATTGGTCACATACTATTGGGAACTTGCTATAATCCTTTAATATTTTTTTTGAAAATTTTCCATAAATTTATGATTAGACACTCATCGGATTTCAATGCATTTTTTTAAATTTGTTATTACTTACGAAACACTTATAATATAAATTTCCGACTATACATTCATATTCATACTATCCCCGAAACTAACATGGAAAAAGTTCTGAGGAATTCGAGTCCAAATCTATTAAATGTTTGATTTTTGGCACTTCGAAATTTAATATGATATGATATAATATTCAGTTTTCAATCATGATTTCTATTAATTTTGTGATGTTTATCTGAATGAACAACTTAAGCAAATTAAATCTTAATCATAAATCAATTTATTCATAAATTTCCCGGAATATTAACAAACGTCATTTTCGGCATTTATTTAAAATTCGTAACCGCCCAAATTTATTTAAATTTGATAAATTTTATTATTCTGTATCTTAAATGTGATTTGTGATATTGCCTAAGTTGCAATAATTAATGTATTTGTGCCTATTGGAATTCGTTAAAAATATTAATTCTTTTGACCTGTCAAAATTTTGTTTATGATTAAAGTTAAATTTAATATGTCGCTTTTTCATTCTGATCTATTATGTTTTGAGGACGTGTTAGTATCCGAACTAATATGTTGAGCAAACCAAATAAATATAAATTATAAATTTATTCATCTAATACTTTCCATAGATATGGATAATTGACATTTCACTTTTTTTAGTTTACAACTATCAAAATTTATTTAAATCTATAAACATTATATATTTCTATTATTTTGAATATAGCATTTTGCCTAATTTGGATATAACTGTTGTATATATTATATTATATCTGTCCCTTTTTCAATTAGTAAAAATAATATATTTTTAGAATTGTCATTTTTTTTTTCAAAAATCATAAATCGTTTTTTCTCGAAGTTTCCATAAATATTGACATTTGTCATTTTAGTGTTTTGTTTTTTTTAGTGAATTTCTGTCAAAATTTATGGAAATTTATAAATAATATAAAACTAAATAAATATTTCCTTCTTGGTCGAAATTTAATATAATATGATATAATATATTTTTCAATAATGTTTTGTATCTACAATATTACCTATAACAAAACTTGGAATAATTAATGTATTTGTTTTTTATTGAAGTCGTTAAAAATTCAATTTTTCTGAACTGTCAAAATTTTGTTTATTATTAATGATTAATTTAATATGTCGTTTTTTTATTGTGATCTATAATGTTTTGAGTGGTTTTGAGGAAGTTTTGGTATCCGAACTAACTTCGTAAGCAAATCAAATAAATATAAATTATAAATCTATTTATCTAATAATTTTTATAAATATTGACAAATGTCATTTCACATTTTTTTAATAACTTTTATTTAAATTTATGAACATTGATTTTTAATTAGATTTAAAATTATAAACAGTGATTTTGAATGTAGCTTTTCATCTAATTTGGATATAAATGTTGGATATATCTATATATGTATATGTTTTTGAACTGTCAATTTTTTTTTTCAAAAATCATTAATCTTTTGTTCTCGAATTTTCCATAAATTTTGACATTTGTCATTTTAGTGTTTTGTTTTTTTTTTTGGTCATTTTCTGTCAAAATTTTAGAAATTTATAGAAATTATATATTTATATTTCAAATTTACTGTTCAAAATTTCCTATAACCTAAGTTGGATATATATGCACACGATGAGCCAATAAAATTTAAAATCGGTCCAGTAGTTTGGGCGTCCATCGCGAACCAACATCGTGACACGAGATTTATATATATATATAGATATATATATATATATGTTGAAAATGTTTAAATTTGATGTTGAAATGTATGATAGATTTCTTGGAGGGCGTAACATCAAGTAAAAAAAGTAAAGTAAAGATTTTCTTCAAGACATCTTTATATTTCCATACGTTTCGACGTAAAATTCTACGTCATCTTACACAAAATTCCTATCCCCCACATCTTATAAAATCCGTCACAAACAATAGACTCACTTTTTTAAAAAACAAAATAACTAACCCCAACCTAAGTTTAATTTCCACAAAAGATAATAATTTTGAAGGTACCATTTAATATTGTTTTCAATCATTTTTAACTTCTCAATTCTTAACTTTGGCCTTTATATGTTTTATTTAGGTAGAATTAGAATGTTCTGAAAAATTTTTTTTTTATCATGCTTACAATTGTAAGTATGATAAAAAAAAATTTTCAGACATACTGTTGATGAACAAATATGATGTTGTATGCGAGTGGACTTACTTGACATATACAATTTATTTATATAATCAGTTAATATTGCCGTTGTTCCGAGACTATTTTCTTAAAGTAAAATAACAATATAAAGAAAATATTAGAAGTACCTTCCTCAGGACCTCGCTAGCATTACCTTCGTGCTGCGTATGGCCCCAGCCAGTTGCTATAGCTTTTTATTAGTAATTTCATTATTTTTTGGCAAACAGATTGGTATTACTTGCTTGTTTAAGTTCACTCTGAATATAAAAATAGAAAATAAAATAGTCATTTTTATTCAGGTTATGATGATAAAACTACCAAATTAATTCAAGGTTTTATTGATTGCTATGTGGTGCTAATTCAAAATGCATTTTAAACTTACATTCTATTCAATTTCAATAATCCTACATCATAATATTTAGAATTGGGCTTATATTCTGGATGCCTCAATCTTTCTGAAACGGTGAAGAGTTGAGAGTATTCGAAATTTTTGGGTGTGCCTGAATCAAAATCTGTAACACCCAACTGCACGAAATTCACAGAACCTCTGAAAAGTAGTTTTCGTTAAACGAGAACGAAAAAATAATATTATGCTCAACTTACAAATTTTTGTCATAAACACAATGAGCTGCCGTTAAGACAAAGTTATCACTGATCAAAGAACCTCCGCATGCCCAAATTATATTGTCTTCTTGGCCATAACCAAGACGCGCCTGTAATGAATCAGTACAACTTAACATTCTTACAAATTATTGATTGTACATATATTTAATATATTGTTCATGGATATAAATATACCATGTGCGGAAATTCGCGGTTCTGAGCTTTTTTCCGCCTACTATAAAAGGTACTACCGTGTGTCCACATCGGTTCACGAGGACCTTTTTTGCAGAATTTGTTAGAGTGGGTAGAGTGATTTTTTCGCAAACTAAATGCGAATATTCTATACATTCTGAAAAGTTAAAAATGTAATGTTCTTACGGTACCAAATAAATAGATTATATGACATTTATATTTTTAGAATTTATTTCTATTTTTGAAATTGTTTGTCTTAACTGTTTTCCGCTTTGTCTTCGCCACTACCAAGAGGTCTAAGATTTTTGCAAGGATTTTCTTTTTTCTCTGAATTTGGTTGTGTTTCTGGTGCATCTTCCGATGTTGGGCAACATACTAAATGGCTTAGTTCACCAGGGCAGAAAGTTGGACTCGAACCAGATACAATCAGACTTTGAATAGCGGGACAAGAAGACAAATTCGAACAATCACCATGTCGATTATCATTAGTTGTGCATGTTTTGCCTTAAGAAATCAGTCTATTTAGTTTTTTTCTATTGCAAGTTTAAATTAATTCGAGAAATAATATTGATTAAAGTCTTTATATATATATATATATATATATATATATAAACGAGAGAAAATAGTGGCCATTTCTTTATGATAAAGCCTCAAAGTTTAAAAAAAAAATAGTTGGAGGAAGCAAAGCTATACACCTAATAAAGAAATAATAATAATTCAAACCTAAGAATAGCTATAATAATAAGCATCTACACATTATTCTTTCAAACAAAGTTAACATTGAAACTGATGATATTTATTTAGGGTTCATATGAAATAAAATTATATGCAACTAGTAGAAAAAATATACAAATGTAATTTTATATTCTCTCGAATATAACAAATTCAAAACAAATTAAATGTAACCTTATTATTATAGATTTTTACATAATTTTTTTCTGTGTAATTTGAAATTTATTTTATTTTTTATTATACATTCTTGCACTTATGTAAATTATAAATTTTATTGTTGTTAAGCAAGTAGACACCTATAAATTTTATTTGCTTTTTTAGTTATGAATGCCCAAATTGCAGTGAATGCACAAATATATTCAGCTCAGGTGGAGGTGCAGCTCTCGCTGAATTAGCATCAGCTCCTTTTTTGGGCACCTTGCCTATTGGGCCAAGATTATCTTTTGAAGAAAATAGAGGAAAATCTGTACTTTCATGCTTGCCCGATTCTATATCATGTAAAGCATTTTCAAGTATAGTACAGAAACTTACCAATTAAATCATTTGTATTTTTTTAAAGTTGTAAGTAATTTTTATAATACACTTTTGATTTATTCTTCATCAAAATATTTTGCTATATTCTGTGCTAGTTCTAAATCCCAAGGTGTATCAATTTCTAAACTATATTTTGCTGGAATTTCTACCACAGAGCAACTGAATTTTTATTATTAGAGGAAAAAAGAATGATTATTAAAATTATTATATCATCATCATCAAATTTCATCATCTTTTTTTTTTATTACCTATCATCTTGTAGAAGGTTCTTTTCAATCAATTTGCGTGAGGCTAAATAAAACATTCCGTTCTCTATTAATTCTCCATTCCAATTTTGACGTCTAGGTCTACTCTCTGGATTAAAATTTTCTGAAGTTATTTTATTACCTTCCTCCTTCCATCGCAATTTAAAAGACCTAATACAAATATTCATATTATTTTCATATTGATGGAAAATTCTTACTCATTTTGAAAATTATTTATTTAATTATTATGCATTTTAATTGCAGTGAGAACAGATAGCAATAACCCGTTGCTATTGAAAATAAATTAATATGTTTATAAAAATACATTTATACTTTAACTCTGTACCTAGTAACACTGAAAACACACTGGGTATTGGTACTTGAAAAAGTTAATTGAGATATTGCTTCTAAAATATAATCTGTCTTGAGAAAGGGTGTAGTACATTGCACTAACATTAAATAATCTACATTTAAATGATGCTTTATAAATTCTTGTATTGCAGATATAGAAGTAGATGCATCAGTTGCATATTCTGGATCTCTCCAAAACACTTGTGCACCTGCTGCAATTAAGTATGTTTGGAACACAATATTAATCTAATATAATTTATGCAGTTATAAGAATAATTATTGGCATAGGGATTTGGATAATTATTTTATTTAGCTAATCTTTTAAATCTTTGTTCAATTTCACAATTTAAGAATAATTAATTAGCAAACCTTCATTGGCTTCTTTAGCAATCAATGATGGTCAGTTGAAACCCATATTGCTTGGATTTTTCCCTCTTCAAGCAATGGTGTAATTTTTTGGACGCTTCGTCTAATGAGTGTAACATTATTAATTTTTTGCAAATTTTTCAAAGGTATTCCTTTTGAACCTCCTCTTGCTAGTATCAGACAGCAATGTCGGATGAGGTGCAATTAAACTGTAAAAGAGATTTATATATTATATATATATATATATATATATGTTTTTAATAATGTTATCTTTATGCATATAAACATAAAGAATAATAGTGTAAAAATATATATTTATTATTATATTCAATAAATTAAATCTCTATTTCAAGTTAATAATTTCATAGAATGCTGTCACATAGCAAGAGGAGGTTCAAAAGGAATACCTTTGAAAAATTTGCAAAAAATTAATAATGTTACACTCATTAGACGAAGCGTCCAAAAAATTACACCATTGCTTGAAGAGGGAAAAATCCAAGCAATATGGGTTTCAACTGACCATCATTGATTGCTAAAGAAGCCAATGAAGGTTTGCTAATTAATTATTCTTAAATTGTGAAATTGAACAAAGATTTAAAAGATTAGCTAAATAAAATAATTATCTAAATCCCTATGCCAATAATTATTCTTATAACTGCATAAATTATATTAGATTAATATTGTGTTCCAAACATACTTAATTGCAGCAGGTGCACAAGTGTTTTGGAGAGATCCAGAATATGCAACTGATGCATCTACTTCTATATCTGCAATACAAGAATTTATAAAGCATCATTTAAATGTAGATTATTTAATGTTAGTGCAATGTACTACACCCTTTCTCAAGACAGATTATATTTTAGAAGCAATATCTCAATTAACTTTTTCAAGTACCAATACCCAGTGTGTTTTCAGTGTTACTAGGTACAGAGTTAAAGTATAAATGTATTTTTATAAACATATTAATTTATTTTCAATAGCAACGGGTTATTGCTATCTGTTCTCACTGCAATTAAAATGCATAATAATTAAATAAATAATTTTCAAAATGAGTAAGAATTTTCCATCAATATGAAAATAATATGAATATTTGTATTAGGTCTTTTAAATTGCGATGGAAGGAGGAAGGTAATAAAATAACTTCAGAAAATTTTAATCCAGAGAGTAGACCTAGACGTCAAAATTGGAATGGAGAATTAATAGAGAACGGAATGTTTTATTTAGCCTCACGCAAATTGATTGAAAAGAACCTTCTACAAGATGATAGGTAATAAAAAAAAAAGATGATGAAATTTGATGATGATGATATAATAATTTTAATAATCATTCTTTTTTCCTCTAATAATAAAAATTCAGTTGCTCTGTGGTAGAAATTCCAGCAAAATATAGTTTAGAAATTGATACACCTTGGGATTTAGAACTAGCACAGAATATAGCAAAATATTTTGATGAAGAATAAATCAAAAGTGTATTATAAAAATTACTTACAACTTTAAAAAAATACAAATGATTTAATTGGTAAGTTTCTGTACTATACTTGAAAATGCTTTACATGATATAGAATCGGGCAAGCATGAAAGTACAGATTTTCCTCTATTTTCTTCAAAAGATAATCTTGGCCCAATAGGCAAGGTGCCCAAAAAAGGAGCTGATGCTAATTCAGCGAGAGCTGCACCTCCACCTGAGCTGAATATATTTGTGCATTCACTGCAATTTGGGCATTCATAACTAAAAAAGCAAATAAAATTTATAGGTGTCTACTTGCTTAACAACAATAAAATTTATAATTTACATAAGTGCAAGAATGTATAATAAAAAATAAAATAAATTTCAAATTACACAGAAAAAAATTATGTAAAAATCTATAATAATAAGGTTACATTTAATTTGTTTTGAATTTGTTATATTCGAGAGAATATAAAATTACATTTGTATATTTTTTCTACTAGTTGCATATAATTTTATTTCATATGAACCCTAAATAAATATCATCAGTTTCAATGTTAACTTTGTTTGAAAGAATAATGTGTAGATGCTTATTATTATAGCTATTCTTAGGTTTGAATTATTATTATTTCTTTATTAGGTGTATAGCTTTGCTTCCTCCAACTATTTTTTTTTAAACTTTGAGGCTTTATCATAAAGAAATGGCCACTATTTTCTCTCGTTTATATATATATATATATATAAAGACTTTAATCAATATTATTTCTCGAATTAATTTAAACTTGCAATAGAAAAAAACTAAATAGACTGATTTCTTAAGGCAAAACATGCACAACTAATGATAATCGACATGGTGATTGTTCGAATTTGTCTTCTTGTCCCGCTATTCAAAGTCTGATTGTATCTGGTTCGAGTCCAACTTTCTGCCCTGGTGAACTAAGCCATTTAGTATGTTGCCCAACATCGGAAGATGCACCAGAAACACAACCAAATTCAGAGAAAAAAGAAAATCCTTGCAAAAATCTTAGACCTCTTGGTAGTGGCGAAGACAAAGCGGAAAACAGTTAAGACAAACAATTTCAAAAATAGAAATAAATTCTAAAAATATAAATGTCATATAATCTATTTATTTGGTACCGTAAGAACATTACATTTTTAACTTTTCAGAATGTATAGAATATTCGCATTTAGTTTGCGAAAAAATCACTCTACCCACTCTAACAAATTCTGCAAAAAAGGTCCTCGTGAACCGATGTGGACACACGGTAGTACCTTTTATAGTAGGCGGAAAAAAGCTCAGAACCGCGAATTTCCGCACATGGTATATTTATATCCATGAACAATATATTAAATATATGTACAATCAATAATTTGTAAGAATATTAAGTTGTACTGATTCATTACAGGCGCGTCTTGGTTATGGCCAAGAAGACAATATAATTTGGGCATGCGGAGGTTCTTTGATCAGTGATAACTTTGTCTTAACGGCAGCTCATTGTGTTTATGACAAAAATTTGTAAGTTGAGCATAATATTATTTTTTCGTTCTCGTTTAACGAAAACTACTTTTCAGAGGTTCTGTGAATTTCGTGCAGTTGGGTGTTACAGATTTTGATTCAGGCACACCCAAAAATTTCGAATACTCTCAACTCTTCACCGTTTCAGAAAGATTGAGGCATCCAGAATATAAGCCCAATTCTAAATATTATGATGTAGGATTATTGAAATTGAATAGAATGTAAGTTTAAAATGCATTTTGAATTAGCACCACATAGCAATCAATAAAACCTTGAATTAATTTGGTAGTTTTATCATCATAACCTGAATAAAAATGACTATTTTATTTTCTATTTTTATATTCAGAGTGAACTTAAACAAGCAAGTAATACCAATCTGTTTGCCAAAAAATAATGAAATTACTAATAAAAAGCTATAGCAACTGGCTGGGGCCATACGCAGCACGAAGGTAATGCTAGCGAGGTCCTGAGGAAGGTACTTCTAATATTTTCTTTATATTGTTATTTTACTTTAAGAAAATAGTCTCGGAACAACGGCAATATTAACTGATTATATAAATAAATTGTATATGTCAAGTAAGTCCACTCGCATACAACATCATATTTGTTCATCAACAGTATGTCTGAAAATTTTTTTTTTATCATACTTACAATTGTAAGCATGATAAAAAAAAAATTTTTCAGAACATTCTAATTCTACCTAAATAAAACATATAAAGGCCAAAGTTAAGAATTGAGAAGTTAAAAATGATTGAAAACAATATTAAATGGTACCTTCAAAATTATTATCTTTTGTGGAAATTAAACTTAGGTTGGGGTTAGTTATTTTGTTTTTTAAAAAAGTGAGTCTATTGTTTGTGACGGATTTTATAAGATGTGGGGGATAGGAATTTTGTGTAAGATGACGTAGAATTTTACGTCGAAACGTATGGAAATATAAAGATGTCTTGAAGAAAATCTTTACTTTACTTTTTTTACTTGATGTTACGCCCTCCAAGAAATCTATCATACATTTCAACATCAAATTTAAACATTTTCAACATATATATATATATATCTATATATATATAAATCTCGTGTCACGATGTTGGTTCGCGATGGACGCCCAAACTACTGGACCGATTTTAAATTTTATTGGCTCATCGTGTGCATATATATCCAACTTAGGTTATAGGAAATTTTGAACAGTAAATTTGAAATATAAATATATAATTTCTATAAATTTCTAAAAATTTTGACAGAAAATGACCAAAAAAAAAACAAAACACTAAAATGACAAATGTCAAAATTTATGGAAAATTCGAGAACAAAAGATTAATGATTTTTGAAAAAAAAAATTGACAGTTCAAAAACATATACATATATAGATATATCCAACATTTATATCCAAATTAGATGAAAAGCTACATTCAAAATCACTGTTTATAATTTTAAATCTAATTAAAAATCAATGTTCATAAATTTAAATAAAAGTTATTAAAAAAATGTGAAATGACATTTGTCAATATTTATAAAAATTATTAGATAAATAGATTTATAATTTATATTTATTTGATTTGCTTACGAAGTTAGTTCGGATACCAAAACTTCCTCAAAACCACTCAAAACATTATAGATCACAATAAAAAAACGACATATTAAATTAATCATTAATAATAAACAAAATTTTGACAGTTCAGAAAAATTGAATTTTTAACGACTTCAATAAAAAACAAATACATTAATTATTCCAAGTTTTGTTATAGGTAATATTGTAGATACAAAACATTATTGAAAAATATATTATATCATATTATATTAAATTTCGACCAAGAAGGAAATATTTATTTAGTTTTATATTATTTATAAATTTCCATAAATTTTGACAGAAATTCACTAAAAAAAAACAAAACACTAAAATGACAAATGTCAATATTTATGGAAACTTCGAGAAAAAACGATTTATGATTTTTGAAAAAAAAAATGACAATTCTAAAAATATATTATTTTTACTAATTGAAAAAGGGACAGATATAATATAATATATACAACAGTTATATCCAAATTAGGCAAAATGCTATATTCAAAATAATAGAAATATATAATGTTTATAGATTTAAATAAATTTTGATAGTTGTAAACTAAAAAAAGTGAAATGTCAATTATCCATATCTATGGAAAGTATTAGATGAATAAATTTATAATTTATATTTATTTGGTTTGCTCAACATATTAGTTCGGATACTAACACGTCCTCAAAACATAATAGATCAGAATGAAAAAGCGACATATTAAATTTAACTTTAATCATAAACAAAATTTTGACAGGTCAAAAGAATTAATATTTTTAACGAATTCCAATAGGCACAAATACATTAATTATTGCAACTTAGGCAATATCACAAATCACATTTAAGATACAGAATAATAAAATTTATCAAATTTAAATAAATTTGGGCGGTTACGAATTTTAAATAAATGCCGAAAATGACGTTTGTTAATATTCCGGGAAATTTATGAATAAATTGATTTATGATTAAGATTTAATTTGCTTAAGTTGTTCATTCAGATAAACATCACAAAATTAATAGAAATCATGATTGAAAACTGAATATTATATCATATCATATTAAATTTCGAAGTGCCAAAAATCAAACATTTAATAGATTTGGACTCGAATTCCTCAGAACTTTTTCCATGTTAGTTTCGGGGATAGTATGAATATGAATGTATAGTCGGAAATTTATATTATAAGTGTTTCGTAAGTAATAACAAATTTAAAAAAATGCATTGAAATCCGATGAGTGTCTAATCATAAATTTATGGAAAATTTTCAAAAAAAATATTAAAGGATTATAGCAAGTTCCCAATAGTATGTGACCAATAGTATGTGAAACCATTCCTAAATAAAGCATCGTAGAACATGTTAAAATGTTAGCTGAAGGTAAATAGAACGTAATACCAAATAAGATATAACAAATTTATAAAAATCACTTGGTTATTCATTATACATTTTGTAATGTACTCATTTATTCAAATGTTTAATAATCCGGATTTTATTTATTTTTGGATTGATATAAATTTTTTATAACAAAAGGTTTGAAATTTGGTTGTCAAACGGATTCAAATTTCAATCAGATGGATTTTAATAAGGGCCGTTGCAACGCAAGGCTGGGTATGCTAGTATATATATATATATATATATATATATATATATATATATATATATATATATACATATGTTCATACATATATAGTGTTATTTTAAAATGTAATGCTTAAAACTCATGTTAAAAAAAATTAAAACAATTATTACCGTCTCATTTTTCATTGAGATATCATACATGGCTAATATTTGGACAATTTTTAATTGTGTGTCCTTCCTGTCGACATTGGCCACATTTTCTTTTTGAAGTGGGTTTTGTACCAGTTGCCTTAGAAGTTGTTTTTCTCTTTGAAACTGTAGTTGAAGTCTTTCTTGACTTTGAAGGTTTACTTGACCAGTTGTTAGCTATAATAAAATTTACATAGCATATATGTTTGTATATCTCTATATCTTAAACTATATATACTTTTAATTATTTTAGTGCTTACTTGATTCATTGCTATCATGCTCAGGTTCATCTTCTGCCCACTCAAAGAACTTACACTGTTGTTCCATAGGTTTGGGACATACATAAAATTTTCTGCCTTTGTTTGGACCCTCTTTTTTACAGTCTGTCTAAAAAATATCAAACAACAATCCTCAGTATAAAATATGCAGGAGTATATCATGATTGTAAAATTTTTTTTCTTACTTTCTAGCTGGTTCTTGGCAGCCACTGCATAAAACCTCTTTTTCATCATTTTGCTTTCTATTAGAATGTTTAGTTTGATGCCAGCCGGAACTGTTCCCTCCATATGTTTGTTTCTGATTAGTTGAAAAGTCTTTATTTTCCGTTTGTGCCCTTAGACTTTTATAATTACGAGTAAATTTGGTGCTGCTGTAATTTGAGTTGCTATTATCGTTCTGTTGTATGCTGCTGTCAACAATACCATTTTCATTAAAGTTATCGTCCCAATCCATATCTGAAAAAAAAATCTAGTAAATTTTAAATTTTAGAATTAAAAATTGAAAAAAAAAAAACAGGAAAGTAATACACAGGAAAATAATATAAAAAATAGTATGATACTTGTAGAAGTTATTAATAATATTTCAACAAAATTAACACACTATCGGCGGGCCCCGTAAAATTACGCTCTGCGAGGACTGTTGCTTATCGGCGGGCAAGGTATTATTACGCTTTGAATAGACTAACTTTAAAAGTGAGTCAAAATACTTTTATCTGATCGGTTTGCATATGATATTGAAAGAATAGCTGATACTTTTCTCTAGATTCAATTGATTTACGTATTGAAAGACTTTTAGAACAAGAATAAGGATAAGAAACAATATGTTTTATCTTCAAGTTTCTTTTCATTCAAGCTACTCGCAATTTGTTTTGTAGATAAATATGCAGAATTTACAACAATAAAAAGGTGTTCAATATATACTTTATCAAATATTTTAGTTATTTGTCAGATTTGTATAGTTCAAATCTTTTTTACATTGTTATTTGCAATAATGAAATAATGGCATCGGATAGCGATAGTAAAGTTTGCGTCAATAATTTATCACAAATTGGAAGTGATTTTTATATTACTGATTTTGGTAGTGTATGTGGATGAAGATTTTTCTCATCCTAGAAGACGTAGAGTTTTACCGATTATATCCAGAGATTCTGGAAATAATGACAATGAAGAAGTGGAGTGGTCAGAATTTGACAATCCTCCAATTATTGAATCATTTTTAGGTCAAAGTTGCGTTGTTTTGAAACCAAATAGTTTAATTGAAGTGGTTCAGCTATTTTTGCTATCCGGGTCCCAGCACCTCTTCATAAGGGGTGATTTTTTCCATAAATTTCACGTATGTAAAAATTGGTTTATATATCTACTGTACGTTAATTTTTTAACTTTCCGTAGGTTAGTTATAACTAACCTATATATAGTAATGGGCGGAAAATCAAGAATGAAAAATTTTCCATTTTTCTACGGTTTTTAGGTTTCTGAACATTTTGGCATACCTCATTAAAAATGGATGTGTCTGTGTGTGTGCGTGTGTTTTTGGTGGCCGCATTTTTTCGTTCACGTTTTCGGGCGCACGGACCAACCGATTTGAATGGTTCAAAAAACATTCGATTCCTATTGATAGGGAGATGTGCTCATTAGTTTTTGGCAATCGCAGGTCTAGCCGTTACGGAGATACAGAGCAAAAAGTGCAGAAAATAGAAATCGAGTTTTTGAGAGAACGGAGCATCCGATTTGAATGATCTAAAAAACATTAAATTAGTAATGATTGGGAGAAGTGGTGATTAGTTTTTGGCAAAGGCAGGTTCAGCCATTTCAAAGATACGGAGCTAAATGTACACAAAATGGCAGTTTTTGATAGAAATAAGCATCCGAATTGAATGATTCAAAAAACATTCTGATTGTGTTGACATAACATTTGCTTTAGAAAAAAAATATTTCATTCAATACTCAATATTCCTCGAACATTTCGTTATGGTACAGGAAGTTTCAGCAATTTGCCTGAAGGCACGATGCCATTCACTAGTTTTTGTTAGTTTTATGTTTAATTATGCATTAATTAAATAATTTTTTTATAGTTCAAAACAACCAGACGGTTTTTTTTTTAAAAAAAAAGAGTTATAAAAAAATATGTTCAATGTGACAGCCATTTGTGTTCATGCGAGGCGACGGAAAAAGCACTCGTGTCGAGCAAGCGATTTGCCCGCTACACATATCAGTTTGGTCTGACGAGTATTTTTACGGGGCCCGCCTATAGTGTGTTAATAATAATTTTACCTGTAATCATACAATCAAAATCATCATTTACATTAAAGTCAGTTTCACCACCATGTGATCTAGTTTTGTCATCTGATTTATTTGGGAAAAAGGAATTATCTGCAAATAATATAATTGAGAACAAACTATTATACTTCATATGCTCAAAAACTTAATTAACAAATTGTTACCTCTATTATCATTGGTAACTCGTGAAGATGAACCAGAGGAATATGCACCTGATGTAGATTGATAACTTGAATAAGTATTACTTTTTGTTGAATTTCTTGTTTCTGAATAATTAGAGAAGCCACCACTAAAAAGAAAATAAACAAAAGTATGTTAATTTCTGACTCTAATTGTGATAAATTATCACAACAAAATAATAAATTATACACACCCACCACCACGCCTGTTATCGCTACCGCCTCCGCCACCACCTCCATGTCCGCCAAATCCACTATCATCTAAACAAAAAAAAAAAAAAACAATGTACATCAAAAAACAAATAATACTTATTAATATAATAATTATTATTAATTTTTTGCAAATTTTTCAAAGGTATTCCTTTTGAACCTCCTCTTGCTAGTATCAGAACAGCAATGTTCGGATGAGGTGCAATTAAACTAATAAAAAGTAGATATATATATATATATATATATATATATATATATATATTTCAACTTTAATAATTTTATCTTTCTGCATACCCATAAACATAACAGAATAATAGTGTAAAAAACATATATTTCATTTTCATTATTCAACAAATTAAATCTCTATTTCAAACAGTATAATAATTTCATAGAATGAAGTCACATAATTATATACATTATACAATATACTCTTTGACAAAAAACAACAAATAATCAGTTCCACAATATCAGTGAAGATATAACTCAATACATAAAAACTGAATGTTTCTTAAACACTAAATTAAATAATAGAGGAAGTACCTCTGAATGAGATAACATGTACAATCAGAGCTGTAAGTTTTCTCAAAAAACTTTTCTCATTTAATAACAAACAAAAATAACATAATGATAATTGTTAAGAATATTTATGAAAATGATTTTTCAATATGTTAAAATTTTCGATATACAAACCACATTCAGTACATATTACATATTTTCCTTGTGCAAAAATTTTTTTATGATCCAACATATGTTTGCAATAATTAGTGCCGTTTTTAAATCCTGTCTGACATGCATGGCATTCATATTTAAAATGAGTCAAATTCATATTATTTTCTTGAATTTCAGAATTATAAACCATCATGCCAGGCTCACCTCCAATGAATGTTTTTTGGAAGTGTTCTTCCAACATTTTTTCTTCCGATGTCTTTACCCTCTGGTTGTCATTTATTCCACTGCAAGAAATGTAATGTGCTTGTAATGCAATATTATTCAGAAATTGATCACCACATATTTGACAAAAAAGTTTATATTTGTATGCATACGAAAATTCATATGGTCGCTTGTTAACATTGTATGATGCCCAAAAATTTGCATTTTGGCTATTCATATATTCCTCACTCCAAGTAGATTTACATATCGCTTTATTTGCTGAATTAGATGTGTAAGTTGTATGATAAAAAATATTATTAAAGCTTTCTTGATTGATCGGTACATCAATTTCTCTTATAACTAAATTCAAAGGCATCTCATCATTGCCATTCATATATTTGTCAGCATTATCATTAAATTGTTCAATTTCTGAACTACTTTTTGTTTCAGATGGAAAGTACTTATTCATATTATCTTCCCAATAAGGATTTCTCGTTTCAGCATTTTGCTCTTCCTCAAAAAATTCAACAATGAAGTCTTTTACATCATTTGTTAAGCCCATTGAAATGCTATCGAGATTTGAATCATCATTCAAATTATTTACTAGGTGCTCTGGTGCAATGTTCCTCAAATCGCTAATTAAATCATTAGATTCAATAAATGTCTTATTTAATAAATCATTGCCAAGGTTATCTTGCAAATGGTAAGGATTTTGAATACGGCCTTCTGATGATTGTTGATGATTGTTATTATTAAACTCGTATCCTTCATTTTTATCAGTAAATGGTGTTTGATTCTGATTTTGTTTTGTAAGGATATTTTGAAAATTGAGTGCATTATTTGATGTATAATCAGCTTGAACAACTGGAATTTCTTTTACAACTTGCAATCCATCAACATAATTCTGGTAAGCCTTATTCCAGGTAACATCTTCTTTTGCTTTTACTTCTTGATTATTGGCTTGTGGAAAAATAAGTTTCATTTTGGTGGGATTTATTACATTAATTTGGTTTCTCTTTCTGACTGAACCTTTTGCGACCAATACAGATTCCAATATTGCACATTTCTTGTTCTGGGAGCATCGACTAACTTTTTCTCTCCTATTAGTTGATGATACAGTTGTTCTTTTTCGAATGACATCAGTCGGTGTTTTAGTTGTTTCACTGGCTTTACTTATTTTTACATTTGCAGGCTTAGTAGGCTTTTTGCCTAGTGATCGTTTCAAAGGAGTGTTGATTGTTGTTGATAATTCTGGTTGCTGAATTGGCTTTTTTTCATCGACTTCTTTTTCAGGTCCAATATTTTGCACTCCATCTGCTATTTCATTGGCATCTAACATATGAATTTTAGATTTAATTATTGATTAAAATTAATTTGCATACTAAATCATTTACACACTAAGCCTATAAATAATAATGACCAATTTACATATACTATATATATATATTTTAGTCAGGTTTCCTGGGTATGTGTGCATAAACTATTCACCAAGATCTATTTGATGATTTCTTTAGTGCTATAAGAGCATCTGATTACAATTGCACAAATATTCATTCGCGTTCCATTAAAATTTCTGTCATTATCTCTCTTATAGACAGGGCTATTTTACTAAGTAACAGTATGTTTTGGGAAAAAAATTTGACCCTTATTCGTTCCGTTCTCAAAGACAATAGTTACCCTTCGCACTTGGTCAACAACATCATTAATAATAGATTAATTTATTTACAAACGAATTCTAATAATTCATTTTCACCTTCTTGTTCAAATTCAATAGCTTCCACTTCCGCCCAATACAAAGGAACTATCTGTTTGCCTTTTTTAAGCAATTTTTCGTATTTTTTAAAAAAGTTATTTTCTTCAGAAGGTTTCCGATTAGTCTTTAGTTTTGATAATACTTTTAATTGCCTTTTTTCGATTCTTAAGTCTGGAACCCCGTCTGATAGGGTCACCGATTCTGTTTACAGGTTGGATTGCAATGATTGCAATATGTGTTATATTGGAGAAAGTTCCCAATATATTTATAAGAGAGTTAATTAACATATTTATAATTCAAAAAATCCAAACCAATTCAAAACGATGTTTTCCGATCATATGCTCAATCTCAATCACACTTTTAACACTTCACATCCTGTTATTCTTTACATCGAAAAAAATAGTGACCTTAGAAAATTTGCTGAATCCTTTTTTATTTCATTAAATTCCTCCTCTTGTGTTAACAAACGCAATTCATCCCACCTTTTACATGATAGTTACCAGATAGTTATGATTTTTTAAAAAAACAAAAAATTAATTTTCTTATTTCTTTAGATTATTTTTTTTACAATTTTTTTTTTTGTTTTAACTTTTACTTGGTTTGCTTTTTCCTTTTGATCAATCCCAGCTCAACCTCTGTATTCGATGCGTTCTCTTGCAGCGTAGAATTTGTCCTTGATGCGCCCCTCCCATTCCTATCAACACGCTATTGAAATAATTCAGTCGAGTCTAGATGCTCGGTATGGGCGTGCTTCTAGCTTCACAATGATGTATTTCATAACTTTTAGTAAAATTAGTTTTCAAATCTTTTAGTTATACATAATTTTTTTCTAAAAAATGTTTTTTTCTAATATGTTATTAAGTTTAATTTTTAAAATAAATTTTGTTGAGTGTTTTTGTCCGTGGTGTGTATAATGTTTCTCTATGCTATAATTATTTTTATTGTTGTTTATATTAGTTAATAAAATTTTCAAATTGTTGTAGTTGCTGAATGATGACACGCATCTGTGTCGAAACGTATAAATAAAGTTTTTATACTTTATACCTTTTTATTTCGACGAATGGGCTGCCATTACTTTGAAATATATATATATATATATATATATATATATATATATATATATATATATATATTCTATAATAGCACCTATTTTAAGCATCATGTAAATCAGTCATAATTTTCATATACCACAAATAAAGTTATAACTAAATAAATAAAATACCATTAAGTAGTTATTGTACATTGTTTTTTAGCTGTTCAGTTTTATCATTCTTTCGAGGTCTTGGATTCTTCTTACGTCTGCCTTCAGTTTTATTTGAAGATTGCAATACTTTATCAATAGCTGTGACACAATCTTTTAATTCTTGTTGCAAAACAGAAGCACTAGTTTTAGATTTTTTTCTGTTAGAATTATTGCTGTTTTTGTCATTTTTCGTCAAATTTTCTACAACTAATGAAATTAGGTTACAATCATATAATATTATACATTTAATTAATTATTTATTGGTGGATTAATGTATCACACAATTAACTCACCATTTTCAATCTTGGATTCTCTGCGCGATAATATTATTAAAGAAAACTGATCAATCGAATGACATGTCGTTTGATGCAAATGCATTTCAGACATGCTATTCGCACGTTTATCACAAATAATGCATTTAATGAAATCCGTCATTCCTGAAATATGTACACACAAAACACAAGCATATAAACACAATTAATTAGGCAATTGCCCTAAATCACAACCCTTTCGTTGAACAAGAAAACTTCGAACACGTGCCGGACTTGATCTCCGCTTCTCAATCAAATCAAAACAATAGGTAACCCTTTTCTTTGGATCAAATTCAATGTTTAGTTTTTCACTTAATTAGGTTGCACAATTGAAGTCAAAATCGGTCACGCATAAAATTTAAATTGAGAAACGATAAATAATCTAAAAGATTAATAAAAAATAATAATTAACATGCGGATGATAACCCTATTAAATTATTTAGCAACCTTATGTGCGATTTCAGTTCATTTCAATTTTAAGTTCAGTGTATATTATTTAAAAAATAAATAATCATATATCGAAATCAATGTTGCAAAATTATAACTGATCTAAATTTAATATTATTGCATTAAATTGATTTTTTAAATTGTATATTTATTATCCTAATTACTGCAAATATGTTCATAACCATGTTCGAATAATGAATATAATTTAATTATCGCGCTGATTTTAAAAATAGATAACCATATTATTCGATTTCATTATAAATGCATCCAGTGCAGGTATAATATAAATTCATGTGAAGACTTATTCATTTAAATTATACAGAGTTTAACATTTGTTAGAAAAATCTGGCCATGTACAATAGCTTTTAAATTTATGGCAAAATATAAATTAGTGTAGGTATATAAAATATTTGTTTTTTATACACTAATATTTTACAGATTTTTTATATAAACTTTTTACAAGTAATTTTTTAAAATTAGGTGAATGGATTAGTGTTTGTTTAATATAATAGTAAAGCAAGATATATCATAAATTCTAAAACTTAAATGAAATTCCAATGCAATTAATACTCTAATAATTTTAAATTCGATAAATAATCTTGATTGTCGTACAACTGTTATATCATAAGCCTAACATTTTATTGGTAATATATAAATAATTAATTTTTATAATAAGGAACGCATACGATTATCAAAGAATGTGTAAAAAAAAATTAAAAATATTCGGAGCACTGTTAGTAAATAGTAACTAAATTTTAATTAGAGTAAATCTAATTATCTATCAATAATTTGATATAATGCTTACGGATGGCAAGGATTGGTCAAACGTGATAGAAAAACTGTAGCCCAATAAATTTAATGTTTGAAACTTTTGAAGATTTAAAAAAAGCGGCATAACGGCATAACCGCAGCGTTGTTCCGCAGACTATTAAAAAACTTATCGATATTTCGACGCTAACTTCGCGTTAGTGTGTATGACTGTGACTGTGAAGCTTCTAATTTTGTTTGTCTTTGTCATTTGTTTCTTGTTGGTTATCTGGCAGTTTAGATTACTTCGTTTTGTAATTAATTTTATAATAATGGCTTTGGCTCAATTGTGTGGTTTGGTGAATTATTATTCTCAAAATGATGATACTGATGAATATGCAAAATTAACACGTACTTTCCAAAATAATATGGAATTATGTGCTCCTCCATTCGCAAATGTGAATTTTGTTGATGTCAATCTTTATTTATATTTAAAATATTAAAATATGTATATCATTTATTTTTTAGCCTGCGGTGGAACTTGCTAATATGAAAGATGAACAAGGAAATAAGTTGCGTATGCATTTTGATCATGGTACTACAACTCTTGGATTTCAATTCCGAGGTGGTGTGATACTAGCAGTTGATTCCCGAGCAACTGGTGGACAATTTATTGGGTCACAATGCATGAAGAAAATTGTTGAAATTAATGATTTTTTGTTAGGTACATATTTTGTGTCTTTTTAATTTGATCTTGAATTTCTGATGTTTGTTATATCATAGGTAATAATGCTGATTCATCATTACCAGTTACAGTCGGCGTTACTGATAATTCTTATATGTAGCTTAAAATGTCTACTTACAAGAGTCAAAATATTTTTTGAGGCATCATTCATTGAGAAACAGTTACAATTCATCAGCTTATCAGTTAATAAATATACTATTGTGGTTTTCTTCAAGAAATTGTTTCCAAATATAGTTAAATGAATTAAAATGTGACTTCCTAAGCAACTTTGAAAGGTAAATCTTATATTTTCTCTTCTTAAGAACTTTGGCTGGTGGAGCAGCTGATTGTGTTTATTGGGATCGTGTGCTAGCAAAACAATGCCGTTTGCATGAACTGCGCAATAGAGAAAGAATATCTGTAGCAGCTGCAAGCAAACTTATGTCTAATATGGTTTATAATTATAAAGGAATGGGCTTATCTATGGGTATGATGTTAGCGGGCTATGATAAGCGAGGACCTGCATTGTACTATGTAGATTCAGAAGGTACAAGAACTCCGGGAAAAGTTTTTTCTGTGGGTAGTGGTTCAGTATATGCATTTGGTGCTTTAGACTCTGGTTATGATTGGAATTTGAGTGATGAAGATGCATATGGTACGTCAAAATTATCAAAAATATCAAATTATCCAAAAACTTGTAGATAGAAAGATTCTAATAAGATAAAATATTGAATAAATCGATTTTTTTTTTTTGATTTTTTAAATATTATTTATAGATTAACTCCCAGCTCATTATACTTGCATTCTTTCACAATTTTGGAGTTAAAACAGTTATTTCCCATCCAAACATTGCTTTAATAAAATATTGGGGTAAATCAGACATAAAAGAAAACTTACCAACCAACGAAAGTATCTCTTTAACCTTAAAAAATCTTATCACAACAACAACCATTGAAGAAAGCAGTGAAGATTTGTTTATTTTAGACAATGAAATAAAAGAAATACCTGTTAGAATGCAAAATCTGATAAATTATTTCAAAGAAGTGTTTAATTACAAAGGTAAATTAAAAATTGTGTCTAAAAATTCATTCCCTCATTCTTGTGGCTTAGCAAGTTCTGCCTCTGGTTACTCTGCTCTGGTAAAAGCATTAGATTCTTTCTTTAATTTTAATTTAGACTCTAAAACACTTTCCATTTTGGCAAGGAAAGGCTCAGGCAGTGCAAGTAGATCAATTTTTGATGGATTAGTACATTTAAAGAAAGAAGGAAAGGAATACTTTGCAGAAAAACTAAGCGAATGGAAAGAACTAAGTAGAAGTAATCTTACTTGTTTCAAACAAAAATTCTAAAAAAGTGCCTAGCACTGAAGGAATGCTAAGGACAGTTAATGCAAGTGAATTATTCAAAAAGAGATTAGAAAACATAAACAAGAAAATTAAAGATATGATTCATTACATTCATACCAAGAATTTTAAAGAATTAGCCATTTTAACCATGAAAGATTCTATTGAGATCCATGCAACTTGCCTTGATTCTTTTCCTCCCATTTTTTATTTGACAGATCAATTAAGAAGTGTGATTGAAGATGTTTTTGAGATCAATAAAAATGAAGTTAAGGTAGGATATACCTTTGATGCTGTGCTAATGCTTTTCTTAATACTTTGGATTGTTATTTTGAAGAGATTAAGTCTAAGTTTGAAAAGAAATATGAAATAATTACAGCTTTATAAGTAAAAAATTAACTTATAATCTTTTTTTTATAAAATAAAAATACTGCGAGCCTTTCACAAGCTAAAACTTTCTTTTTTAGATTTTTTATTCTTAAGTTAACGTACGTTCTTTAATAAAAAAAAATTAAATTATATTAAATAATTTTTTAAATAAATAATAAAGTTATTAGATTAAAAAAATATTTTTTATCAATATTCATTTTAAAAATATTAATTTATATTTGTTTATTTATATTTTATTAAAATATTATTTTAAATTTATTAATAAGTTTATTAATTATTTATTTTATATTTATTAATAAATTTATTAATTATTTATTTTTATATAATTTCTTTTATTTTTAAAAAACATTTATAAATTAATGCATTGATTAATTAACCAATCGATTCCTTCTTCTAATCCTTCATTCTTTATAGCACACACCTTTAAAAATTTAACATTACCATCCACTTTTAAATCAATATCCCCTAAATCCTTCTTATTTCCATAAATCAATAAAGGAATACTTTCTTTATATCCTTCAAAATACTTAAGAAAATCTCTTTTATCTGACATATCTATCACAAAAATATTACCATTTACTAAACCATAATAATTAAACCAATACTCACTAAAACATTCTTGACCACCTATGTCTAATATTTTTATGTTTAAATTATTTTTTGTTAGGTAATATTTTTTATAACCAAAGGTAGGAAGTATCTTTTCTTTTATGTTGCATAAGTTGGTTATTATAGTTGTTTTACCTGAATTGTCCAGACCTACCAGTAAAAATGTTAATTCTTTTTTTGTTTGAAGTGATTTTAACGAAGAAGCAAATGACATTAGAAAAATAAAATTGATTAGTTTTATAAATTAAAATATAATTAAATCATATAAAAAAATTATTAAAATATAATTAAATCATATAAAAAAATTATTAAATTTATAAAAAAATAATTAAATTTATTAAAAAATAAGAAAATAATATAAAAAAAATAATTAAATTTATTAAAATATAAACATCATAAATGTTACCAGAAGAAATCCAACAATCTTTAAAAAACTTAGAAATTTTCTTATCAAAAAAACCAACCACAATCCATAAATCATTGACTTATGAATCAGAAAAACAATTTGTTCTTTATGCAATCCAATTAGCTAAAGCTAAATTAATAAGTGATCCTACTAATGAATATATTAATCATATTAATTTATTAAAAGAGATTGATAAAAAGATAGAACATTACAAAGAATACAAGGAAATGAATTTGACAAAGTATTTCTTAATGAAATGTATAAAGAACTAGTTGGTTTGGTATTTAGCCTTGAGGCAAATTACATGAACTTCCCGATATGTGTAACTAAATAATCGACTTGATCAAAAAATGTGTAAATAATATACTTCATCAATCCTACTTTAAAAAAAACGATAATAATTTTAGCAAAGTTTGACGAATTTTTAAAATTAAACTACTTGTTGTAAGGCCGTAATATTACAGTAAATTCTATAAGACCATGATGTATATCGCCAAAAAAAGTTCCATGAAAAAAGGCTTAAATTTTCAGCCTTTCAGCATCATTCCCAAATGATATCTTTCGAACAGTTTTTGATTTTTCAAAATCGGTTCGGTAGGATAAGCTTAAATGTGGACGAAAATTTAACACTTTTTTTTCAACATTTAATTACAAGAAAACGGCTCGGTAGATTTTCACCTAAAATTAATCAGCATCATTCCCTAATGATATCTTTCGAACAGTTTTTGATTTTTTAAAATCGGTTCGGTAGGATGAGCTTAAATGTGGACGAAAAGTTCAACACTTTTTTTCAAATTACAAAGAAACGGCTTGGCAGATCGTTGCACAAAACTGACAAACGATAGTCCTCACCGAAATACATCAAATGGCTTTTAAATTTCTAAAATCGGTTCAGGCGTTTTTGAGAAAACGTCGATCAAAAGTCTAATTTTGACAAATGCCAAAAAGACCATACTGATTTTTGCAAACTTTGACGAATTTTTAAAGCTGAACCAGTTGTCGTAGGGCCGTAATATTTTAGTATGATCTAGAAGACTATGGTATCTATCGTCAAAAAAATAATCATAAAAATCGTCGAAATTTTTTTTTTAAAAACTTTATTACAAGAAAACGGCCCGGCCGATCTCTACCAAAAACTAATCAGCACGATTCCCAACCAATATCTTTCGAACGGTTTTTGAATTTTCAAAATCGATTCATAACTGCGGGCTAAAACGTGGACGAAAGAGTTTTCACTTCTCTGCTATTTACGAAGAAACGGTTTGGCCGATCGTCGCACAAAACTGACAAACAATAGTCCTCATCGAGATACATCGAATGGCTTTTAAATTTTTGAAATCGGTCCAGCCGTTTTTGAGAAAACGGCGATTTACGGCAAAAAATCTGTTGGTGCACACGCACACACACACGCACACACACACACACACACACACACACACACACACACATACTTTTTCCAAATTTGGTCTCATTCGATTCAGAATGGCTTGAAACGTCGAGAAAACATAAAATTAGCGAATCGGATTTTTTGATGAAAACATAAACTTCTCCTTCGGGAAGTTAAAAATATAGTGTGCATCATTTTTTGCTCTATGATATTGTGTGAAATGTTAACCTGAACCTCATTACATGTTTCGATGTGAGTGTTGTCTACTTGTAATAATTTTATTATGCATTCGTCATTATTTGATAGGATATGTTTAATATTGCAGAAATATATTTTTGAAACTGCTCTGCAATCTGCATCATCAAATTGATAGTTATTATTGCCAATTTTAAGGAAAGGTTTAGGTGGAATAATGACTCTATTTTCGGTATTTGGAATTGGAAACAATTTATAATGTTTATAAGTTTGGAGTAGATTATTATTATCATCCGTATAATAATATTGAATTTTTAATAAATTGTAATGTTTGTGAAGATTACTATCGCCTATGGAAAATGGTAGTGAATCTGTACTGTATAAATGCTTTATAGTATTAATCATAAAATTCAGATTATCTAATTTTATTATTGAATTATGAATTAAATTCATTTTAGCTAAATCTATTTATATTTTTATGTCACTTAAAATAATTGTCATCAATATAACTAAACTATAAATAATTTCTTCTAAACTATCTGGTTTATGAAAAGTGTCTTTATATTTTTTGCAAATTCTTAAAATAGCATTTTTCTCTTCGAGATTCATGTGGTCAGTCCGTATTAGGTTTTCAATATCGGAAAAATCTATATTTGAGTCAGATACAAAAATTATAAAATTCTATTTCATTTGTGAGTTCTACTTGTAAAGGTTTGGTTAATGTTAAGTTAATTTCGTTTTCTGTTAGGTTAGGAATTTCAACTATGGCTTCATTGTTTTTTGCTAATGTTACGGTATCTGGAATGAAACAATTTGGAAAATTTTGCCTTGTAATTAGAATTTCACCTTCTTTAATGTTAACTGGGACTTTACATTTTTGAATGCATCTTTCTGGTATCTGTTGACTAAAAAGTATTTTTGCCGGACTTTTTAAATAATGTAAGTTTAAATTAGTATTGGGTAACACTATCAACCCATTATTTAAATCTATTATTGCCTTCAATTTTTTAAGATTATCAATACCTAATAACCCATTGAAGGTTTCATGAAATTTAAAAAGATGGAATGGCAGGTTTTCATTACCTTTGAACTCTTTAAAACTCGGAATATTACATGCAAAATTTCCTTTGTGTGTTGCTGAAGCAGTTTTTATTGTACAAGGGTCAGAGTAAATAAAATTTTTGAAATATTTGTTAGCGATTTCTGGACAAATGAAAGATTTTGTGGAGCCTGAGTCAATAAGAAATTTCATATTTGGATTTTGGATTTGTATGTATGAGAGTTGATATGTTACTTGAATATAATGAGCGATATTTTAGAAAAACTAACGATTGAAATAAATCATGCTTTTGATGATATGTTGGGGATGAATTTAGCTATCATGTGAATCCATTGTAAGCGAATCCAGCGAATTATTTAAAACAAAAGCGCTGGATTTAATTTTTTACAAATAATTTTCATTTTTGTAAAATTTTCAAATATTATTGTTTTCTCCTCGGTCCTACACTTTTCAAATATAGTTTTAATACATCAAAAGTAGCCAAACGTAACCATTTTTAACTTCCCGTAGGGCAAGTTATAGTAATCGCAAAAAAATCGAAAATGAAATTTTTTATATATCTTTACGTTTCAGAGGTTTCTGAACATTTTGGCATACCTTAGAAAAAATGGATGTATGTATGTGCGGATACAAATTTTCGTCGACGATTTCGGGAACACGGATCAACCGATTTGAATAATTCAAAAAGCATTCGATTCGTATTGATAAGAAGACGTGCTGATTAGTTTTGGCAAAGGCAGCTCCAGCCGTTCCAAAGATACAAGGCAAAAAGTGCCGAAAACGGTAATTCAGTTTTTAAGAGAACGGAGCGTCCGAATTTAATAATTCAAAAAACATTTGACTTGTATTGACAAGATGTAGAATTGATCAAATTTTCATGAAGGCAGGTCTAGCGGTTTCGGAGATCTAATGAAAAAAGCAAAAAAAAAAAAATGCCATTCGGCGGTTAAAAATGATCATTTGACATATGCACCTCAAATTATCAGATATTTTTTATAGAGATTTCAACAATAAGTATATTTTTTTTACATTTCTATGGGTTCCGTACCAATGCTTATGCGTTAGACGGCGGCGCGGCACTTGCGAGCTTTGACATTTTGTCTCTATGCAGTTCAAGCAGTGCGATTGCTTTGAATAAAAGTTCAGAATTTCCAAAATATGTCAAAATGAAGAAAACTTTTTCAAAGAATTTTTTTGTTTCCAAAAAAAAAATTTTTTTCTCAAAAAAAAAATTTTTTTTTTTCAAAAGAAAGTAATTTTTTATCAAATTTACAGTTTCTCAAAAAAAAAATGTCAATCGTTTTTAAAAAAATAATAATTTTTGGTACGGGAAGTTCCAGCAATATGCCTTAAGGCACGATGCCCTAATTGCCTTAAGACAGAATTCCACTTACAGCTAGTTTTACTATAATGTCAGATAACGCTTTATCCGCGTCGCCGGTGGGAACCGCTGCGCCAGCTACAGCATCGTCGAGTGAAGCCGTCCCATCGAAGAAAAAGCGAGTGAGGGCGCCCTATCCTCCCATATACGTAATGGTCAACGACGCCATAGCAAGCCTGAAAAAACGCGGAGGATCGTCGCTGCAGGCGATCAAGAAATATATGTCGGCCAATTATAAAATCGACGCCGAGAAAAAATCAACATACATCAGAAAGTATTTAATGTCGGCAGTTGAAATGGGAACACTCATTCATACGAGAGGCAACGGTGCTTCGGGTTCGTATAAACTTGCCGCTAGACAGAGGGGCGGCGAAAGCGGTGTTTCGGCTGGAAAAGCTAGGACCGCTAAGAAGCCAGCGATAAAAATAAAATCGAAGACAGCAAAGTCGAAGGGCGCCGCCAAACCTGCTTCGTCCCTTAAAAAGAAGTCTGCATCCGCAGCGGGCACATTAAAAAAGTCGTCGGCGAAACCTAAGACGACAGTCGGTAAGAACAAGACCATATACGTGTTTATCTATGAACAAGACCATTTAGGGTAAGTCGACGAAAGCCTCATCGGCCAAGGCAACGAGCAATAATAAGAAGATTATCTTTTAATATACGTAAATTCGCTTTATTTCATCTTTTAATACATACTTTATTTAAGGCTTTATTATTTATATGTTCAGGAATGATTATTCATTTGATACAATTAATTTTAATTTATTAATTTTTTTTTTATTTTATTTTAGAATTGGGTTAACTGTATACTATTCTTTTCGATTAAGAAGAATGTTATTTTTTAATTCTTTTGATTATTTTAGTTTAAATAATTAAAATAAGATTTATTTTAATAATTTTTTCTTTATGCTTTGATAAGATTATAATTAATTTGATTTTTTATATTCCTAATACATATATTTTTTATTAGATTTATAATAAATATTATAGTTATAATTATGTTTTTATTAGGATTATGAGTAGGGTTAGAAATTAGGTTTTATAAAATATTATATATAAAAATGGATCGCAAAATGTGTTGGTAAGCG
This sequence comes from Ctenocephalides felis, assembly GCF_003426905.1. Classification (NCBI taxonomy): domain Eukaryota; kingdom Metazoa; phylum Arthropoda; class Insecta; order Siphonaptera; family Pulicidae; genus Ctenocephalides; species Ctenocephalides felis. The sequence continues at coordinate 35,149 of NW_020538312.1, forward strand.
CATAACTCAACAACGCTCTTCGAGTCTTCGATCTTTTAAATTTTCAGCTCCTTGTATATCAAGCAAATGTTTAAAAAATATCAATTTATGAAAGACGTCAGTATAATTTTATCACCTAAATTATTTCTAATATAGCAAATCGATTCAAAATGTTCTAAAGTAGTAAAACTTTCAATTCTGATTTTTTTTTTGTTATTTATATTAATTAAAACAGCATTTTGATTTTACTTATTTTGTTAAAAATAGGAATAGAAATCTTACGTAATTTTTGATTTTTTTTTATCGTAGGTCATTTTACAGACAATATTATCTAGTTTAACGAGATTTTTTTTTTGAAATGTCATCCACGTAGAAGGCCGAAATTACTGCAGCAGTGAAGGACCTTTTTTTTCGTGCCGTTGGAGATCGACTATAACTTAAAAAATATTTAATTTTTAAAAAAATTTACTATGTATTCTTAAAACATGTGTAAATATATTCCTGAAACTTTGAAATGATTGATAAAGTATTTTTTTAATATGAATTCCCAAAAATCACCTTTCGGTTACACTAGTTGTGCCCATTAAAAATGTAAAGTTTAGCCGTTTTCGAGTTTTAGCGGATCATTTCATCGAGAGCTCCATTTATATATATATATATATATATATATATATATATATATATATATATATATATATATATGATATTCAGTTTTCAGGGCAATACATCAATTAAAAAATTTGTATGACTTTAAAACGTTTTTATTTTTTCCATACGTTTCGACACATAGTTTTGTGTCATCTTCAGTGGACTCTATTTTGAAGGTACAGATAAAATTATTAATTAAAACTAATATATAAGAAGTGATATGGTATGAACTTACATGTAATTGTGATAATCCTAATTATTTCCTAATTATAATTGTTCACAATGCACAATGAAACCAATTCTTGTCACTTTAAATGTAACAATAATAAATTTTTTGAATGAGTTATTTTATGAATTTGTAAAATACATCCCGCTATACTGTATTCCGATGCAAGAGTGAAGCCAAATGTGCACAAATGTGCAACCCACGTGTTAGAAGTTAGGTACCGAGCGCACGAACTGACCAGAGAATTTAAGGTTTGACAACGCGAGAGGGTACATAGAGTAAAGAATAAAAAGATGACAATTGTGAAGGTGGACATAGTTGGTAGAATTGAGATAAAATGAAAAGAAAAAGAAAAATTAACATAAAAATTAATATAGTTAAAGAGTCGGTAAGATAGGTAATTATTTTAAAGGAATGAATTTCGAGACATTGTTTAAAACTACTTGGTAATTCTCACACAATGAAGAATTATCTAATCTTTTGTTTATGCTATTTTTGAAAAGATGTATGAAACATGATTCTGAAAAGCGTCTCTGCGATGTATTCGACTCGTGATATAAAATTGTGGCATCATCAAAATTGAAAATATGATTGAAATTTGTATGTGGTCAGTTATCATTGTTTGATTTTGATTTTTATTTTTGGAGTTGTTATAGTGTTGTCTAAGACGTTTTTTTAGATGTTGTCCAGTTTCGCCAATATAAGTGACCTCACAATTTGTACAGTCAATTTTATACACGATGTTAGAAATACGATCTAAACTTGTCGGTAGTCTTTGACAACACTAAATAACGACGAATAAATTACTTATATTCATGTACATTTCAAACACCGTATGTGTGTCATCATTCACAAGTTAATAAATTCAAGGCAGAAAAAATCAAAACATATTGTTGAATGAAAAACCCAAGACATTAAATAAAAAGATGTTTTGTTTTTTTCATTGAACAATGTGTTAAAATTTGTGTGCGCTTTTTCCTGCTTGAGTGTATTAATTTGCTGAATGATGACACACATTCAGTGTTTGAAATATACATGAATATAGTTAATTTATTCATTGCTTATTATTTTGACTATTTTGGCTGCAAATACATATTTCAAATATGTGTGAGCATCAAACTTCAAAGTTTATAAACACACACATATATATATATATATATATATATATATATATATATATATATATATATATAAAGCGAGAGGTTTTTCTTCAGATGGTGAAATAATATAATAAAATTGTTTCTTGGGCATCCATCCAGTAATTAAAAAACAGTTTTAATGAAAAATGTTTTTATTTATAGAGAACATACGTTTCGGGTCTTGATTTGACCCGCACACATTTTACTCTCGTACACACTCGTAATACAACTTCCAAACTAACAACATGTTCGTTTGGAATAAGCTTTTTTATAATAAAATATATCATTCATTTTAATTTTACCATTTTTTTAAAAAAAATTTCATAACTCGACGTTTCATCAATTTTTTATTTCACTTTTATTTATTTTTTCGTGCAATTTTGTGTTTTTGTGTTGTTTTTCAAAGTTTATTTGTATGGTGAGTTTCTTTACATTGTTTATTTTATGGTTGTTTTTCATATATACTTTTCATATACATTGTTTTACTTATTTTTGTCTGTTAATTATGTATTTTTTTATATTGTTTTAAATTGTAACCCTGAATTATTTAATTGTAGCACTGAAGATGGGTCAAATCAAGACCCGAAACGTATGTTCTTTAAATAAAAACATTTTTCATTAAAACTGTTTTTTAATTACTGGATGGATGCCCAAGAAACAATTTTATTATATATATATATATATACATATATTTATCTATATATTTATATGAATTTATTCCTGTTAGTTTCAATATGAATTTTATGTGTATATATACTAGGGTGGTCCTTAAAATGATCATTTTCGAATTTCCTTGCTCCCAGGGGCTCAAATGGTTCCAAATGGATAAAAAACAATTCTCTGAAAGTTTTAGCTCTTAATATTAACATTTAGATAGAGCGCAATTCAATCAAAGTTTTGTATGGAAATAGCATGGAAAAATTTTCAAAAGTTTCAAATTTTTAAAAATGTTTTTTAGATATAATTTAGAGAACAAATGAATGAATAAAACTCATTCATTTGTTGCTAAGTTATACCTAAAATATTTTTTTCTTAATTTTCAAAATTTTCTCCATGCTATTTCCATACAAACTTCGATTGAATTGCGCTCTATCTAAACGTTAATATTAAGAGCTAAAACTTTCAGAGAATTGTTTTTTATCAATTTGGAACCATTTGAGCCCCTGGGAGCAGGGAAATTCGAAAATGACCATTTTAAGGACCACCCTAATATATACATATGTATGTGTATATGTATATATACACACATGTATATATATGTTTGCATTATTCTTTTTTAATATGAATTTATTCTTGTTAGTTTCAATATGAATTTTATTCCAAGTTATTTTTTCAATAAGATTGTTTATTTTAATATTATCAATTTATTAATATAATTTATACATGTATATATCAAAATATGAATTTATTAATGTTAATTTTACTGATTTTTTTAAATTTAAGTAATGTATTATTGTTACTATGAAATTTGTCATAAAAATGTTCAATAAAATTACTTTAAAATATTAATTTTACCTTTTAATATTTATATCCAAAACAATTTATTTGCAGAAAATTCCATTAAATAATTATGTAACATAAAAGACACCTACACGCTTTTTTATTCAATTTAGATACGTAGAAAAAGGCAACCGCGGTGTATCAGTGTGCAACGAAACAGCCGTTACGTTCTTGCCCGCGAAATAGATACTTCTGTGTGCCTCCCAGGTTACGTACCTGATTCGTGCGGACGTGCCAGCGTTACGTAACGTTCATGGCTTTGTTACGTTTTGTGGTTTACTGGGTAACTATCATAATGGGGTATACCAATTCCATGACACATGACACGAGTGTCATCATTTAATGCTGTAAAAATTTTATTCTTCTTCAAATCATTTTTTCGTGATGATGGTGGATTATTATTTTATATTCTAACTTTGCATTCATATTCTTTATTTGAGCAAATATCTTTATTATGTTCTGAGTCATTATATTTCTTCAATTGAAAACCATTGTATTAGTTTTTATTCCTGTTTAGCCGAACTATATTATTGTTACTGAAGGGGCTACAAATATTAAATTTGTATTTGTATATCTCATTTTTACTAACCTTTTGACTCAACATTGCAATAATCATTGAGGTTATGATTTTTTGTAGAATTTAATTATTATTTGATAAACATACATTTTGATGAAAACATCTACAAATAACAAAATACGCGAATAGAATTTCCATTAAGGTCCAACTTATATGAAAAAAAAAAATCATTATTATAATAATATATAA
>NW_020538313.1:0-147280 GCF_003426905.1 Ctenocephalides felis
TATCTGTAGCGCGGGGCTTCAACTAACACAGGAATGTGGCAACGAAATATGGCCCGAGAGAGCGATCTATATACTCTTCTTTTATCTATGCGCTTACTCATGTGTCAAATAGATGATTGTCAAGTTGGAACAGATTATGTGTTATTCTTTTAATTTTAAAATTTAATTATTTATATATTTTTAAATGTTAATAAGAATGCTTATTTTGATTTTATATGAGGTTTTTATTTAATTCTCAAGTGTTTGCTCACTGCCTATTTGTATTCTTTTATCAACAGCTTGAAATAATTTTATTATTATTGATTGATTAAGGCTTGCTTATGAAAAAATAAATAAATTTGTTTCAAACGCTGTGCTGTGCAAGTACTTATTGATTTAATGTGAATAATGTGTTACCATAACATTTTCTGAATTATATTATTATTGCATATAGGTTATTCAAATTGAGATCCTAAATTTGGAATTCATCGAAGGGGACACCATAGACAGCGATATGAATAAGAAAATTGGATTATAACACAGATAGTAATTTAGAAATCATATTCATAAAAATCTCAATTATGTGTTCATACAAGTACAAGTTCTTCGGAAACAAAGTTGCTTGAAAATTGCTTATGAAGATCACATTATGACATGTGACATCAACATAAGTGCAGTTTAATTAGATATGGAAGTAATCATTACAAATATTTACAGTACAATCTATTTACAATACAAATTTTTCATTACAATTGTGAATAATGTGTTACCAAAACATTTTATGAATTATATTATTATTGCATATTGGTTATTCAAATTGATATCCTAAATTTGGAATTCATCGAAGGGTACTCCGTAGACATTTCTGTCTAATCACTTATTGCAAGTTATAATAGACAGCGATATGAATAAGAAAATTGGATTATAACACAGATAGTAATCTTCGGAAATCACAGATCTTCGGAAACAAAGTTGTTTGAAAATTGCTTAGTATCAGCAGTACGAACTTGCATTATATTACATGATTTCATCATCCAAATAGGTCGTGCACAGAAAAAAGTTTTTCCAGCATTCCAATTTGCAATAAAAAAATTGAAATATTTTAACATATCCCACATACAGAATTTTCTTTATTTTGTTCAGATACTAATGCTGTTATTGATCGGGTCTTTTTACAATTACTTCCCGAACATACTATTTACAAGTCATAGTGTTAACAAAGATGCCACTAATTTGGATACACGGTTGCAAAAAAGGCAAATCAAAATAAACACATTGAAATTTATCACAATATGTACTCATGTTGGAAATCTACATATGTTCAATCAAATTCATAAAGGAGAAATGTTCATTTTATATAGCTATATAACAATTCGGGGTAAAACGTTAACATGCCTGTACGGATTGGGCTCAGTCTTAGTTGCATAATTTTATATTCATTAGTATTTATAAAATATTTTCTAGATTATATTATTATTTTATTTAGATTATTTAAATTAAAAACCTAAATTTGGAATCGATTAAAGGGGACATTTTGTCGAATAACTTATTCTCAGATGTAACAGACCACTACTCAAATAAGAAGATTCGGTTGATAATATTACTTTGGAACACACATCTGTAAAAATGTCAATGCACATAATTACAAGTTCTCTGGAATAAAATATTTTGAAAATTGATTATAATGCTCGCATTCAATTAAATGTATGGTCAGTTCGGGTACTAGAACAAGTATAGCAGAAAAATGAGTACAATTCTGAAGGTATTCCTTTCAAAAGATATGTCAAAATCCATGCATTTTAGACACAGTCAGGTATCGTGCATGTTTTATTGAATCACTCTACAAATTGAAAAAGATGAAGAACTTCAACAATCATTGGATAATGCAATGTAAAATATAATTTAATAATGGTTATTTTCCACTAATTTTGAAGAATAAACTGGAAAATTTTTCTATGAATTTATCGAAGAATGGATAGTAATATATGAAGATCTGGGGTTAATAAGATTCACCACCAATATCTTAAAAATCAGTGAAGTTTAGCATATTGTTCAACAACAATATTTGAAAGTAGAGGGGAAAAGATGTATAATCAGCTATAACCTTGATTCTTATGACTTTGCTATCAGGAGATAAACGGTAATCTTTGAAAATCCATAACAAAAGTAATTTCCTTTTGTTGTTAGTTTTTTGGGTTGTGAGCACTGTGATTTAGTTCACGAGACCTTAATATAAATTTCAACTATTTAATTGTTTTATAAAATGTAACGTTAATTTTGAGTGAGATTCAACACTTTAAAAACTAACATCTGTGTGGGGCACAAATGACCAACTGAACATTGACCACGGCTAAAGATTAAAAAAGACTTGAATTGAATTATACCATATTTTTATAGAAAGTGTATAAAACTTCCAGTTTGATTGTATTAACAAAATATGGTCAAACGAATATTGTTATTTTGAATTATATAATTTATTATTATACAAGTAGACTTTGAAGTTTATTGTGTTTATAATACCTCATTGTCGGTACCATTCAAACTATACATCATTACACTCTTAAAATAAAGTATTCTTTTTTTTATTCTGTAGAAGTTGCTTAGAAATACCTAACTTAGCAAAACAACGTTTGCCGGGTCAGCTAGTATGTAATAAAAATCTTTCGTATCTCTTAATCTCATATAAGATTATCTTTCAACGTTTCGTCCATAGATAAACAAGTATAATAGATCGCTATGTCTGGCGATTTGACGTTACCTCGATTGAAGTACAAATTTTTAAAAATAGATGGCAGCACATGTATAATATTTAAATTAACCCCTGGATATACTTTTTAATTTGCACGTGTCGTATACAGCCCCAAAACCTGAATAATTTTTAATATTGGAAATAAGAACAAATCATACAAAATACAAAATATATTTTTCAAAGATATTACATATGTTTAAAGAACAATTAAAATTATGTTTATATTAACAACTAGCTGACCCGGCAAACGTTGTTTTGCTAAGTAAGGTATTTTATAAACAATTTCTAGAGAATCAAAAAAAAAAAAATACTTTTTGTGTAAGGATGTGTTGTTTGAATGCTATATACAATGAGGTATTATAGAAACAATAAACCCCATTAGTTTGTCTATATTTTATTAATACAACCAAACTGAAAGTTTTATACACTTTCTATAGAAAACATTGCATAATCCATTCCAAGTCTTAGTTGGTCTTTCGACTTATATAGTCATTACAAATTCCATTTAATCGATTATTGAATGCGTTTCAAATTTTTTGAAATTTTTTTTTGATTCTGGATTTTGTGTATAATTGTAAATAATTGAGCTTATACAAATTTTTCAAATTTCTGCGAGGAGAGATACAAAATGATTTAGGTATCTCTTCTTTGACCTGCTTTTTGAAAAGTTTCTAGTGATATTCGATGAATAAAAGTAAATTTAATAAAAAGTATATATGTAGAACAGGGCAAGGCACAAAGGTCCAATTTGACTTTAAGCAAATATAAATTTTATTATGAAAATCAAACCAATTACATCACAACAAATGACACATTTCAAATGAACAATTATCTGACTATGTTCAGTAAAACTACCAGCTACTTCATCATTGTAAAAACGTGCTTTTTTGCTGTCTTTAAAAATTTTTTTATCTAGACCTTTTTACCCTATAATGGGGTAACTTGGAACGGCCAGATGGCAAGCAGGTCTAATGTCATATTTTAATTTCAAAGGTATTTTACAAAATAATTACATTTTCAACTAATTGCTAGAAAACTACCAATGGAAGAAAATACTTTTACTATGGATTTTCAAAGATTACCATTTATCTCCCAATACCAAAGTCATAAGAATCAAGGTTATAGCTGATTATACATATTTTTCCCTTTACATTCAAATACTGTTGTTAAACAATGCTTAGCTTTACTGGTTTTTGACACTTCGGTCGTGGATCTTCATATATTACTATCCATTCTTGAATAAATTCAGGAAATTATAACTGGAAATAAGCTATTCGACAAAATATTTCTTTGACCGATTTCAAAATTAGGTTCTAAATCTGAATAATCTAGAAAAGGTTTTATAAATACCAATGAGTACATAATTATACAAATGAGTTCTTTCAGAGCATTGTGTTTAAGAAAAATATGATTTGTCAACCATACTGAGTTATACATAGTTCGCTTCACTGTTTATACGAATGGGCAATGGCACTATCATTATATTATAATTGTTAATTATTTATTTAAAATAAATAATTTTATTATTAATTCCTTACAAATATTGAATTGTCATCCATACGTGATTACATAGCTGTCATTTGCTTATTGTTATTCCAAGTCGAACGGGATAAAAGGTATCCTATGTCCTTCTCCTGGCTCTGAACCAACTTTTACCAACTTTACCAAAGCCAATTTTCAGTTAAATCGGTTCAGCCTTCTTGAGTTATAAGTTCTGACGATATATCTCCAGAATGCACAAACCGAATTCGACAATTTTGCATTTGCTGGAAAGGTCTGGGGCTCCGTGAGGTTTATAGCTGGGTTATAATATATGAGAACCAAAAACTAATATTCTATCACTATAGTTAACTTAAGGTAGTCGATTACTTCAATTAGACCTTTTTATTGTCGAATCAAAGCACATTTGCTGATAATATATATATGCCAATTAGTTGTAAACACCTGAAACATTTTATAAGATATGTATAAAGAAATTACAAATTAACAACAATTAATGTATAACTATTTACATTTTTATTACAAATTTTGAGGTTATGTCAAGAAACTATATTTCAGAATATTTTTTTTTATTAATTTGTTGATGATTATACTTATTGCTGATATATAATATAAACACCTCAAATACTCTATTTAAATACGTATAAACAAATATACATAAATACCTAATTATATAAATAATTACATTTCCATTTTCAAGAAATAAATTTCCCCATCGTCCATCTATCATCGCTTGCTATTATTAAGAATTAATTTATTTGCCACTTTGTATTAATTTTCCGTGGCGATTAAAATATTTATATTATTCACGTAATAATTTTCAAATAATGGTCATTAAGAAATGCATATTAATATATTTGTATCAAAACAGAAACACCGAATGACAGTTGACAATCGAATGTAAATGTCATGGATGAAATCATTGATAGTATCATAGATTGAATAAACTACATGGATAGTTTATAAATAATTAATTTTGAATTAGAATGAAATAAAGGGATAAAAAGTATTTCATATGTTTCTCCTGGCTCTAAACTACCTCCCTGCCAATTTTCATCTAAATCGGTTCAGCCGTTCGTGAGTTATAAGTGTTATAACATAAAGCGATCCTCTTTTATATATATAGATCTTATTGTTTTCATTAAAAATTATTATAAAATTAATGGTATTGAAATAATTCGGGTATACAAAAATTATAACCTTGCGATTTAATAAAGAAGACAACAGTTTATAAAAATTTATCTAAAGGTTTTCAGTGCTTGTTAATATGGATTCAAGCCGATTAAATCTATCAAAAGGATTATATTTGCTACGTTTTACTATGTGAACCAGTCCCGATCGCTGCCAAATATTAAGGGCTGTTAAAACCGGCTAGATTTTTTGTTCTTCAGAAATAATTAGAAGAATTTTTTTATTTTGACATAGAAACGTTTTACATATCCAAACAGTCAATTTTGAAAACCATGTGTTTTCTGAATATAATCACGATGGATTTTTAAGATTAGTTTTTAAAATGAATAATTAGTAAAAATGACCAAACCAGTTAAATGATAATAGTGCTCTCTGGCATATCTGCAACCCGAGTCGAAATTTAAAATCTTTTAAGTACTCAAAACAGTTCCGAAACCTGAGAATTAACCACTTTTCGCCATATAAATTTAAGATCTTTTAGGTACATTAGACCCCACTTAGTGCAGTTTTAGGAACGTAATTTACCTAAAAGAGCCTGCATTTTCAAGGTACTATAGCTACTTAAAAGAGCATAAATGTCAAAACTGTCAGGATGTAAGTTTGAGGTAAGGTTATTACGATTTTAAAATTTTCCTGAAATTTTATAAAAATGTAGGTAGGTCATAGGCATAGATAAAAGAAGAGTATATAGATCGCTCTCTCGGGCCATATCTCGTTGCCACTATTTTCGGTCAAAACTGTCAATTTGCCCGGGTTAGTTTCCGTCTCCCGATGTAGATGGCGCCAGCGTCGACCATGGGTGCGAATATAAAATGCTGAAGAAATGCACCAATATTATATAGACCGTTTGAATTCAAATTTTTTTTTTAAATTAAAAAACCAAAATTGAATATAAAAAAGCGTATAATTTTAACAATGACATGTTACATTATACTATTACAATACATATTGAATATAAAAAAGCGTATAATTTCAACAATGACATGTTACATTATACTATTACAATACATATTTATAAGATATGCAATTTGCATAAATGTATATATTATATATTTGTATATATACACATATATAATGTTTACTGTAATGTATACTATTACAATACATATTTATAAGATATGCAATTTGCATAAATTGTATATATTATATATTTGTATATATACACATATATAATGTGTACTGTAATATATATATATATATATATATATATATATATATATATATATATATATATGCAAATAATGCACATAAATGTATGACAATTAGTGAGCTTTATAAACTATGTACGAATAGCATAGAAATGTACAACACGTACACATTATCCACCATTTATATATATATACATATGGATTGCAATTATATATGTATTTATAAGGTCTTTGAAGTAGGTATACATATATAAATAAGTAATTTAAACACATTTTATATTTATTTTTTATTTGTCCGTTTATTGGCACAACATTTATTTACGTAATGTATAAATGACTTTTTGTCCAGCATAAATTTCAATCGACGGCACCAATCTGGAAAAAATAATACTTGCATTAATACTATTCACATTTACAAATATCAATTTATTTCATTAAAAACAGTTTAGATTCATGTGCATAAATTATATTTCAGTTATGTAGCTGTTAATGTTTTTCAAATCCTCAGTAGATACTTAATAATAATATCAATTATATCAATATAAGCATGTTTAAAAATTTACCAAATAACCCTCCAAATAAATTTTGGTCGATTGGAGGCCGCTTACTCCTCATCCCAGTGGCTGAGAAGTTTTCCAACTGCTCCCCATAAACGAGAAGCAGCACCTCCCTTACTACATTCACCCAGCCATTTTCTGTCCCGTTTGCTTTCGACATTTGCTCAATATATATTATTTTATTTTTGGGAAGAAAGAATCCACACCCTGGAGATATTTCTTCCTACAGAATTAAACATATTTAGTCCTAGCATTGAAAATATCTTATAAAAGCAAGCATTTTATTCATTAATTTACCAGGAGTGTAGAAGCATGCTGGAATCTATAAGTAGAAAAAAGATTGTTGATTGGAACATAAATTATATCCTTAATTACAGTGTGAACTAAAAGTCAATTTGCTTTTGAATGGGTCACATATGGAGTTTGTGTACCTTTTAAATAAAGAAAAAAGTAAAAAGACTTACGGTGCACTCTGCATAAATATTACATGGTTTATGAAGAGAAGTTTATAACTACCTTGAAATTATAATTGTTTTCTATCATTGCATTTGATTGCACATTCTCGATCTTCTTCACCTCATTTTGTGTTTTATATGCAACCTCCAATGCAGTTAACCACACACGTGCACTCTCTATTATTTCCGGGGTAACTAATTCAATAGAAATATGTAGTTATTCGATATAAAAAACATTATTTTTAAAATATTATACTGTACCTTTAAAAGAAATTGTCAGAGGGACTTCGTTAACATTGTCCTCTGAGCACTGTAGTTCTGCTGATTTAGCAGAACTACAACTCTCTTCAGAATCACTGTCATTCACATTAATTATTTCCTGAATCTCATGTGTAGACTCAGGAGCTCCATTAATAATAAGCACGTTGCCTTGGTCGTCAACATAATCGATGGGTGTATCATCAAGTATCACATACTCCTGGTCAACATTAGTGAGGCTAAGTGCATTACCACCATCAAAAATAGTTGGCCTAACCCTTAGCCTGGCATCCATAACTTTTCGATTCGATAGAGCAACTATCTGCTCTACCTTTCGATTTTCTTGTAAAGATGCATTTTTCTGAACAATCTTTTCCATAAATATTTTGTTAGCAGGAACATTTATGTCGCCATCCACACTAACAATCATATTGTTCAAGAATTGCATATCATCTAAAATTCAATATTTTCAGTTAAAAATAAATTTAATACATTTTATAAAATAATCATTGAGATATACATACCGCTAATAGCCAAAACCTTTGCTTCGCCTCTGCCTGCCTTATCATTGTTGCTTTTTTTCCACTTTAATTTTGTGATTGCATTCACATACCTATCTGTAGGGCAAATCAGGGCCTTTTCACTCAGTGCAAAATCCTCGTTCAAAAACCGTGATTCGTGGTATCCGTATCTAGGTGAGAATTTGGCGCTAGTGAGCCGATGTTTTGTCTGACAGGTTGGTAGCACCCATGTAATTCTAAAATATCAAGTTTTTTAAGTTGGTTAAGCTCGTTTAGTTTTAACTTGAAACCTGGGAAAACCATTTATTTTCATCCGTTCTCCATTGTTGAATAATTCATGGCTCGTGATTGTGCTTTACTAGTTCTGTACTTTTATTAAATAAAATTGTTGAAAATTGAATTTAATTAAAAAGTATGGGATTTAAATGCATAGTTCCAGGCTGCGGTAATGCACGTAAAAATGCATTATTACATAGATTCCCGAATGAAGGAAAAGTTTTCGACGAATGGTTAAAGCGTATTCAGGCTCCGGCACTTAATACTTTAAGTTGGAGTGAAATATATCGAAAAAAACGTGTGTGCACCGAACATTTTAGTGAGACGTGCAGAATGCTTGGCTCTTGGAAAGGCTCTAACCTGAAATTAGGTTGTTTGCCTACTTTGAAAGTGCCAGGATTTAAGGGAGATTCATTATTAAAAGTGAATTGCTTCCTTCAAGAAGACAATTTTTGTAAGAAAGGTAAGATGATTTATCTATATAGGATTTGAATTTCATGTGATTTATCTCTGAGTAATATAATTTGTGTTATAATTATTAAACAAGTTAAATAAAATGTGTTATTTTTATTGCAGAAGATTGTCAACCAAAGTCATTTTTTACAATGCACTTTAAAGTGCAAACAGTTGCAGGAACATCACTTAATAAAGAAATTGTAATTCAAAATGAAATAACCTCATTGCATTCTGGATCACGTGATGTTTCATCTCTCATTGAAGGTAATTTAAAGTTATTGTATACAGGTTATACTTGAAATTTCAGTAAATTTAATAGATTCAATTAAAATTTTAGTGGATCGATCTGCACATGCAGATGTTCCAGTTGTGTCAGATGCTCCAGATGTTTCGGTTACTTCAGATGTTCCTGCCAAGCATGTCTCTATCAGACGATCAGGTATACAAATATATATATATATATACACAAATATATATATATATATATATATATATATATATATTCCTTATGTGTTATTTTTATTGCAGAAGATTGTCAACCAAAGCCATTTTTTACAATGCACTTCACAGTGCAAACAGTTGCGGGAACATCACCTAATGAAGAAATTGTAATTCAAAATGAAATAATCTCATTGCATTCTGGATCGCGTGATGTTTCATCTCTCATTGAAGGTAATTTGAAGTTATTTTATACAGGTTATACTTGAAATTTCAGTAAAATTAATAGATTCAATTAAAATTTTAGTGGATCTATCTGCACATGCAGATGTTCCAGTTGTGTCAGATGATCCAGATGTTTCGGTTACTTCAGATGTTCCTGCCAAGCATGTCTCTATAAGACGATCAGGTATATATATATATATATATATAAATGTGTGTGTGAGTTATTTATTTTATTTTTATTAATCTAATCATTCATTTTGTTAGATTTTCGAACTCCAAAGAGTAATTTCTTGAAGTTTGTTGGCCTAAGGCACTGCAGGCGACTTACTCCAGAAGTAAAGAAATGCCATGACATAATCATGATGATGAAGAGAAGTGCCAAAAGACTTATGAAAGATAATGAAATTGCCAGAGCAGAGCTGAAGGAAGCATGCAGTAGAAACAGCATGCAGAATTTAGAAAATGTTGTGAATTCACTCACTGCAACATTAATAAAATGCCAGATGAGGAATCAGCCAAAGCAGCCTCAAGGTAGAAGGTATAACCTTGATGAAAAGGCTCTTGGAATAGCATTATACAAGCAGAGCCCAACGTGCTATAAATATTGGAGATCTTTTTTGGCTCTACCTTCTAAAAGTACTGTTTCTAGATCATTGGCAACAATTCCTATCAGTGCTGGCATTAATAAATCTTTCATGGAGACTTTGCGCACTTCTGTTCTTAAGATGAATCCTTCTAATAGAAACTGTGTCCTCATGTTCGATGAAATAAGCATTGCAGCAGGTCTTGAATATGATGCGACTAAGGACAGCATAATTGGTTTTGAGGAAGTCTCTGAGAAAAGGCCAAAGTTTGCTGATCATGCTTTAGTGTTTATGATTAAAGGTATTCGTGGACATTTTAAAACTTCAGTGGCATTTTACTTTGCTGAAAGCAGTGTTAGAAGTCCTGAACTCAAGGTCTGCATCAAAGATGTTATTTCAAACCTGCAGCAAATTGGCATCAATATTGTAGCTACTGTGTGTGATCAACATGCCACAAATGTAGCTGCAATAAACATGCTGCTTAATGAGACAAGAGCACAGTTTCTTAGAGATGATCGAATTTGCAAACTTCAAGGTTTTCTTGTAGGCGGTCAAGAAATTGTACCACTATATGATCCTCCACATATGCTGAAATGTTTACGAAACAGTTTTTCATCATATCAGGTAAGTTTTATGCAACAAAACCGACAGAGAAAGGCATCCTGGAATCATATAATTAAATTGTATGAAATTGATTCAGAGTTGCCAAATTTCCGTATGTGTTATAAGTTGCGAGCACATAATGTGTATCCTGAAAAGATGAGAAAGATGAGAGTTAAAGATGCTGCAGTAGTTTTCTCTTATAGTGTATCTTCAATGATGAACAGATACGCTACTAAGCAGTGTAAGTAAATGAAAATATTGTATGATGTATTTTGTGGCATTTATAATGAAACTTTTTTTATTCATATTCTAGATGATAATTTTCCCCAAGAAGCTACTGGGACTGCTGCATTCCTGAAATTTGTGGATGAACTGTTTGACAGTGTAAATGGGACAGCTTCCAGTTCTGCTAGGGACTATAAACCTCTACGCGGCGCTCTCACAGATAAGTCTAAACATTTAACATTTTGGAAAAAGGCTAGACGTGTCTTAAAAAGCATAAGCTTCTCTAAAAAAGACAAGAGAGTTAAAACTCCTCCAACTATTCGAAATTGGATTAAAACTCTAGAGGGTTTTGAATATATTTGGCAGAAAATAAAATCTCCAGAGATAAAATTTTTGTCAACTCGTAATTTTAACCAAGATCCTCTAGAGAATTTTTTTGGTAGTATTAGAAGTCACGGTGTTAATAATCGCAATCCTACTTGCAGTGCATTTATTGGATCCTACAAAAGCCTTGTTGTCAATAAGTTTCATTCTGTTCATTCTTATTCTGCCAATTGTGAGCTTGATAAAACTGAAGGAGGTATTGATTCATTAAAAACATTATTATTGAGTAATGCTTCAGTCAATGTTATGTGTGAGTCTAGCTTGAATGAAGATATTCTAACTTTATCTAATGTGAATACTGATGAATTTACATTAGAAGAAGAAAGTAGTAGTTTACTTCATCTTCAAGTTATTACATACATGACTGGTTTCATTTCCAGGAAAATTTTGAAAAATGTTAAATCTTGCTTGATGTGCAAGACTTATATTTTGGCAACAGAAAAGAGTGGAGATGATTATTGGTTAATAAGGGTTAGGGATCGGACTGGAAGATCTCTTGTCTTTCCTCGTAGAAGCTTTGTGAACATTTTTTCAAAATGCGTTAGAGTTTCAGAACATTTTTTGCCTAAAATTTGTGTGAAGAATAATTTAAAAACATTGCTTAGTTGCATTTTGGATAAACTTGTTTTTACTCAGAATTTTAATTTTGATTGCCCAATCCATAATTTAAAGTTAATATTTTTAAACCATTTTGTTCCTTATTTTATCAGATATTGGGTTAATGATATTAATTCAGCACTACGCGGTAAAATAACTTTCACAAATCCTAGGAATGTTATGAAAACAAAAGCTTTATTGCGTTTTGATAAAATGAGAAAGAGACAACTGGCAATTCGTAACACTAAGCGTGGCCTGCGCTAATTTTTGTTTTCAGCTGGTAAAGCGGAGGTTTTAGTTGGTATTATTTGTTGAGTCCAACATACCCAGACATAGGGTCTGGTCTGGGATGCGTAAATGCATTTCCTTCGCTATACAAAATAAAAAAAAAAAAAAACTCGTATATATATATATATATATATATATATATATATATTTCACTTAATATATTTTTTACCGCTTATGAATTCTTTTCAGTCTCATTGCAGCAAGATGACATTCATGTGGATATTTATTTATTGCATTTTATTATCATTTCTAATTGTGTTTCTGAATATATTATAATTTACTGATGATGATTGTATTCTATTCCATTATATTATCATTAAAACCTTTCATATATTATAATTTATTAATCACTGATGATTGTAATTTATTAATACACCACTTTTACTTATTGTAGTAACAAATTAAAATTCAATACAAGTTGTTATGACAAGTTATGTGTGTTTTGTATTTAAACCTGTAGTCATGTGTGTTTTTTCTACATTTATTGATTTGATTTGATCCCAGCATATATCATAATATATACTCTTGATTGAAATATTCTTATTATTACTTAATATATTTTTAATTTATAATTATATTTTCACAAATTCTATTACAATTGCGATGCAAAATTAAAATTCTAACAAATTATTTTTAAAATTATTTTTTTTTTATTGATAGTGCAATATTTTTAAAGTACAAATATTTTTATTTCAAATTTTAGCGCTTCAATATGAATGGCGATTGAAGCGCCATTGCGACCGTAGCAATAACTAATTTTTTTGAACCTAAATATCGCGAGAATGAAACGTCTATATTATTATATTGTCTAGGGGGCAAATACTCCTCAAAGGAAATATATCGGTACAACGTGTATTTGATTCCACCCACAACACTAACGCAAACATTTTTGTTCTAGGCATTTTTAATAATTAAATAAATTTAATAATTAAATTTAAATAACACAATTTAAAGCAAAAACGAAACCCAACAAGTAAACCGCGCGCAAATGATCAAATCACTCTATCGACGCCAACGCCATTTCGCTATTCTCGGGATTTTACTATGTTTCAAAAACCAGATGTTGATAACAAGTTGACCGCCGACCGTAGTTTCGCTACTTTTATGCATTATGTGTTCCTTCGTCTTTATTTATGTTATTATTATGTTATATTATTATGTATTTATGTTAAAATTAATGTAAATAATAGTATTATTTATTTATGTCTTTCTGCCTTTCTGCATTATGTGTTTTTCGTCTTTATTTATATTATTATTTATGTTATATTATCATTTATTTAGATTAAAATTAATGTAAATTATATTTTTATTTATTTATGTTATATTTTTTATGATCACATAATTTTCAGTTTGCTATAATTATAACATAAAAAAAATGAACATAGGCATTCAGAGTGGTCGGCAGACAACTTGTTAAGCTTTTATGGCGCGAAATGTACGTGCACATTGAATTTCGTTGCATATACAGTTTTTTGTGTTTGCAATTTTGGTGTTTTCATTTTTTGAGTTGTTTTATATATTAATTGTCATTTATATAAGTATTAAAATGATACCAAGGAAATCTATAGATCAAGTTGGCCCTCGACAAATGCGAAAACGGCTAATGCAAGCTTTTAACGGATGTAATAATAGAGAATCTATAAACTTAGTTGAAAATATTTCAACTCTCACACGGTAAGCATGTAGATTTCATTTCATTTTATAAATCAATTATTTTTTGTATTTTTGTTACACATATCAATTTGTCTAATTATACGTTTTACAGTGATGATGGTGTACGATATGATACTATTCTTGAAAATGATGTTTATGATTATTCTCAACAAAATGATCAAGAAGATGAACTTGAACATAAATGTGTGTTTGAAGTGGAAGACGAATCTGAATTAGATCAACCCGAAGAGAGAGAAGTCAATTTTGATGAACAGGTTTACGAAAATGCTCCAATAACAGTATCGAATAGCATGTTTCTCATATTAATGATTTTTTTACGTCATAACGTTTCACTAGAGTGCATAGCTGATATAATTGCTGTTATTAATTTGCATTGTATAAAAAGTAGACTGGTTAAAAACAGTCTGTGCAAATTTAGAAAATATTTTTCTTTAGATCATTCTGAATTTATTAAACATTACTATTGCCATTTCTGTGGTCGAGTGCAACTGGAGTCTGACAGCATTTGTCCATCATGTCCCCAAAAAAAAAATCCATATTTTATTCAATTACCATTTCTTGAACACTTGAGAGAAATGTACAAGAGAGATGGATTTTATTCGAAGCTACAAGATTGCCATAATAAGCGGATAAATAATAACCCAGATTGTATATCTGATGTCTATGATGGTGTTTTATACCGTAAATATGTACAAAAGGGCTTTCTTTGTAACCCTGACAATATTTCATTCACTTGGTATACAGACGGCATACCAGTATTTAAATCCTCAAAAATCAGTGCATGGCCTATTTATTTAACACTTAATGAGTTACCTATTAAGGAACGCAAAAAAGGGAAAATACATTATTATTAGGTCTTTGGTATGGAGACAAAAAGCCTAATATGAATTATTTTTTTCATGTGTTTTATGATGATCTAAAGAAACTTGTCAATGGTATTGAGGTTTACATACCATGTCGGAGAATTAATATTACAGTCAAGGGTATTCTTTTGTTGGGCACTTGTGATTTGCCTGCTAGAAGTGATTGTTTAAATTTTGTCCAGTATAACGGGTACTACGGTTGCTCATATTGTTTTTGCCCAGGCATGAATTTTACATTAGAAACAGGTGGTAATGTTCACGTATACCCATATACTAATAATATTGAGAAAAGAACATTACAAAATTGCAGATCATTTGCTGACAATGCTTCAAGAGATGCACCAATAATGGGAATCAAAGGTCCCACAGCACTTTCACTGATTATGCCTGATTATGTCATGGGGATGGCCATTGATAGGATGCATTGTGTAGAAGGTGGTGTTGTAAAAAAATTGTTATCTTTATTTTTCAATACTGAATTTAAAAATAAGCCTTTTTCTTTATATGCCGTGATAAATGTAATTGATGCTAGATTAAAATCGATAAAACCACCCAAATTTGTGCATCGGATGCCTCGAAGTGTTACAGAGTTACTACATTGGAAAGCATCAGAATTAAAATTGTGGTTCTTTCATTACTCGTTACCTGTTTTGTATGGAATTCTTGCACCACAATATTTTGAACATTATGTGTTGCTGGTGGCTGGAATTTCCATTTTGAATTCCAATACTATATCTTTGTATAAACTTGATGTTGCTAGAGATTTTTTACACAAATATGTTAAATGTTTTGAATACTTGTATAGTGAAATGTACTGCTCCATAAATGTACAATGTACATTATTACATTTACCAGACTGTGTACAGAATCTTGGACCATTGTGGGTATATTCTTGTTTCGAATATGAGGATATAAATGGCCAATTATTAAAATTAATTCATGGAACACGGCATATTGATTCTCAAGTAAGCAAATCTCAAGAATTTTATATAAAGAAGGAGAAAATAATTGAATGTATGAAAAATAAGGAAGTTAAAGAGTTTTGCTTAACAAGAAAAAAACAGGTGAAGATAATTGAAAAAATATTTGAACATACTTATAGTGTTGGAGTATATAAAGTATTTAAAGAGTTTCCAAGCAAAGTAGAGGTTGCACTTCGAACCTCCAACATTACAGTTGAAAACATTTCTTTAAAATACTATCTTCGAGTTTTGAAGAATGATCAATTATTTATTGCTGAAATGTACAGGAATAACATGCAAACTTATTCCAGTGCTATTTCTTACAATTTAAATAACAAATACAATATTGGATTCTTGCATTATTTTTTAAAAATTAATAATGAACATTTTGCTATTGTGGAAGAATCCAATATTGAAGATTGCTTCATCGGGAAAGGTCATAAATATTATATAAAAGTTTAAATTATTCATTTATAAAAAAATGTACAAGAAAAAAAAGCTTCATTGCTATTCCTGTAAAATCATTACTATATGTTTGTATATATATCAATATTGATGGAAATATTTATGTAGGATTACCTATAAATAAGTATGAATTAGAGTAAAAAAAAGGCAACAAAGAGTTAAAAATTATTAGTTTCGTTTATGTATGTTATGTACTTAATAAATTTCATTATTAAAATGTTTTTTTTTTATTACACTTCATTATTAGTTGTAATACATTTAATTATGTTTAATTATTTACATGAGAAATTGGAGATTTGACATATCATATATTCTGTTTATACATTTAAACAAATATGTAAATTTAAGCATTTTTCAGATGTTCTGCTAGTGGCGAGCTTATGCGATGAGGTTATGTTGTATATGTCAAAAATATAATGTGTTTATTTGTAGTACTTTCGATTCTAAAAGAGCTTGTAACTGTTTTTACGTACTTGGAAAGAGCTTTATGTACCTAAAAGCAGCTAGTTCGAAGCTTAGGGTCCTAATTAGAACTTATTTTTTGACTCGGGAAGTTAAAAATTTTAGCAAAGTCCCAGTAATTTTTTCTCGGTGTGAAAATTTCAAGGTGGACTTCATTTCATTCGAGTGTTGACTTTGGGAATTGGTGTGAGGGAGCACTAAAAAACATAAAAAAGATTCAACGCTGAACAGAAAAGAGAAAAATTGATCTGGGACTTAGGGGAGTTTTTTTTTGGTTTCTCCACCTCCCCCTTCTCTCTCCTCCTCCTTCTTTTTCCTTTTTTTCGCAGAATTTGGCCAAGAGCAGCGGGACGAAGCAGAATATACCGAAAATTTAGCAAGATTTTAAACTTGAATTTTAGATGAATTGTTTTATATTTACAATATAAGAATTTGAAAGACAAATTATGTATGTATATTTTATACCGACCACATCAGAAATATATAGTATTTTATATACATAAAATGAGATACATTACACGCGAGTGTATTTAATTTCAAATCTTATATGCATATATTTATTTTGAAAATGTATGTATATAACAAATTCATCTTAATTTATTTTATTTAAATAATTGTGTACGATGTGTTATCCAACCAAGTCTTTGTCATAGCAAATAAGTACTGAAAATTTAGTCTTAGTAAATGTGTAAATATCGAGCACCATATATGTGGTTGACACAGAAATTAGATTGTCATACATTTTCTTCCCGCAAATGTCATTTGATTAAATCTTTGTACATATAAGACAAGTGTGATTTCAATTTTAACACATTCCCAAAAACCTTGAATATAATTGAATATGTATTAAAATTGTATAATATAATTCAATTGCATTTCATTGTTGTTTTTGTCGTGAATCATTATTAACACGGACACAAAATCCTAATTATATTCCTTTAAGTAAGAGTATTATAAATACAATTTTATTTCAATAAATATAAAAATAAACAGTTAATGGATTATAAAGCTAAATAGTTTGTTTTAAAAATACCTCCGTAGCTTTGGAGTTATAATCTTTCTTTTAGTCGTACTTTGCATTTTCTGGTAGATCACAGTTTCTTCCGTTGGTGGTGCAGATGAAGCCACTGACCGTTGTTCTATATACACAGAATTAAATTTAACATCCATACTCCTATTCATATCATCAGCATCGCCTTTAGTATCAATTGTAAAAGCCTGCTTAAGTTTTTTCTTGCGTTTTCTTATTGTTAGATCTGTGGCCAAAGCTTTCTACGCAACTAATTTTTTGCCATTTATGCAAACTCCTTGCAAATTTTTCATAACTAATTTATATGTATTTTCGTCCTCGAATATAATAAAGCAAAATTTTGCTGTTTTACGTCTTGACAGAAATACTCTTTCGTCTTTTATGGGATGGGGCATACGAATATACAATTTAAAAGACATTTTATAATTGACTAATCAATAAAAATCAAAACTAATTAAAGGACTTGTTGGAGGTGAATATATAAATTATCAAATTGTTACATAACTTATATTTATATTCAGATATGAACGATTTTCAATTATTATCTTGTAGTTGCATTGACTACAGCTATTATGATATTTTTTATATTTTATGGACAATTTTTTTATATTTAATATAATTTAAAATACCATAAAAATTCCATGCATTTTAGACACAGTCAGGTATCGTGCATGTTTTATTGAATCACTCTACAAATTGAAGAAGATGAAGAACTTCAACAATCATTGGATAATGCAATGTAAAATATAATTTAATAATGGTTATTTTCCACTAATTTTGAAGAATAAACTGGAAAATTTTTCTATGAATTTATCGAAGAATGGATAGTAATATATGAAGATCTGGGGTTAATAAGATTCACCACCAATATCTTAAAAATCAGTGAAGTTTAGCATATTGTTCAACAACAATATTTGAAAGTAGAGGGGAAAAGATGTATAATCAGCTATAACCTTGATTCTTATGACTTTGCTATCAGGAGATAAACGGTAATCTTTGAAAATCCATAACAAAAGTAATTTCCTTTTGTTGTTAGTTTTTTGGGTTGTGAGCACTGTGATTTAGTTCACGAGACCTTAATATAAATTTCAACTATTTAATTGTTTTATAAAATGTAACGTTAATTTTGAGTGAGATTCAACACTTTAAAAACTAACATCTGTGTGGGGCACAAATGACCAACTGAACATTGACCACGGCTAAAGATTAAAAAAGACTTGAATTGAATTATACCATATTTTTATAGAAAGTGTATAAAACTTCCAGTTTGATTGTATTAACAAAATATGGTCAAACGAATATTGTTATTTTGAATTATATAATTTATTATTATACAAGTAGACTTTGAAGTTTATTGTGTTTATAATACCTCATTGTCGGTACCATTCAAACTATACATCATTACACTCTTAAAATAAAGTATTCTTTTTTTTATTCTGTAGAAGTTGCTTAGAAATACCTAACTTAGCAAAACAACGTTTGCCGGGTCAGCTAGTATGTAATAAAAATCTTTCGTATCTCTTAATCTCATATAAGATTATCTTTCAACGTTTCGTCCATAGATAAACAAGTATAATAGATCGCTATGTCTGGCGATTTGACGTTACCTCGATTGAAGTACAAATTTTTAAAAATAGATGGCAGCACATGTATAATATTTAAATTAACCCCTGGATATACTTTTTAATTTGCACGTGTCGTATACAGCCCCAAAAACCTGAATAATTTTTAATATTGGAAATAAGAACAAATCATACAAAATACAAAATATATATTTTCAAAGATATTACATATGTTTAAAGAACAATTAAAATTATGTTTATATTAACAACTAGCTGACCCGGCAAACGTTGTTTTGCTAAGTAAGGTATTTTATAAACAATTTCTAGAGAATCAAAAAAAAAAAAATACTTTTTGTGTAAGGATGTGTTGTTTGAATGCTATATACAATGAGGTATTATAGAAACAATAAACCCCATTAGTTTGTCTATATTTTATTAATACAACCAAACTGAAAGTTTTATACACTTTCTATAGAAAACATTGCATAATCCATTCCAAGTCTTAGTTGGTCTTTCGACTTATATAGTCATTACAAATTCCATTTAATCGATTATTGAATGCGTTTAAAATTTTTTGAAATTTTTTTTTGATTCTGGATTTTGTGTATAATTGTAAATAATTGAGCTTATACAAATTTTTCAAATTTCTGCGAGGAGAGATACAAAATGATTTAGGTATCTCTTCTTTGACCTGCTTTTTGAAAAGTTTCTAGTGATATTCGATGAATAAAAGTAAATTTAATAAAAAGTATATATGTAGAACAGGGCAAGGCACAAAGGTCCAATTTGACTTTAAGCAAATATAAATTTTATTATGAAAATCAAACCAATTACATCACAACAAATGACACATTTCAAATGAACAATTATCTGACTATGTTCAGTAAAACTACCAGCTACTTCATCATTGTAAAAACGTGCTTTTTTGCTGTCTTTAAAAATTTTTTTATCTAGACCTTTTTACCCTATAATGGGGTAACTTGGAACGGCCAGATGGCAAGCAGGTCTAATGTCATATTTTAATTTCAAAGGTATTTTACAAAATAATTACATTTTCAACTAATTGCTAGAAAACTACCAATGGAAGAAAATACTTTTACTATGGATTTTCAAAGATTACCATTTATCTCCCAATACCAAAGTCATAAGAATCAAGGTTATAGCTGATTATACATATTTTTCCCTTTACATTCAAATACTGTTGTTAAACAATGCTTAGCTTTACTGGTTTTTGACACTTCGGTCGTGGATCTTCATATATTACTATCCATTCTTGAATAAATTCAGGAAATTATAACTGGAAATAAGCTATTCGACAAAATATTTCTTTGACCGATTTCAAAATTAGGTTCTAAATCTGAATAATCTAGAAAAGGTTTTATAAATACCAATGAGTACATAATTATACAAATGAGTTCTTTCAGAGCATTGTGTTTAAGAAAAATATGATTTGTCAACCATACTGAGTTATACATAGTTCGCTTCACTGTTTATACGAATGGGCAATGGCACTATCATTATATTATAATTGTTAATTATTTATTTAAAATAAATAATTTTATTATTAATTCCTTACAAATATTGAATTGTCATCCATACGTGATTACATAGCTGTCATTTGCTTATTGTTATTCCAAGTCGAACGGGATAAAAGGTATCCTATGTCCTTCTCCTGGCTCTGAACCAACTTTTACCAACTTTACCAAAGCCAATTTTCAGTTAAATCGGTTCAGCCTTCTTGAGTTATAAGTTCTGACGATATATCTCCAGAATGCACAAACCGAATTCGACAATTTTGCATTTGCTGGAAAGGTCTGGGGCTCCGTGAGGTTTATAGCTGGGTTATAATATATGAGAACCAAAAACTAATATTCTATCACTATAGTTAACTTAAGGTAGTCGATTACTTCAATTAGACCTTTTTATTGTCGAATCAAAGCACATTTGCTGATAATATATATATGCCAATTAGTTGTAAACACCTGAAACATTTTATAAGATATGTATAAAGAAATTACAAATTAACAACAATTAATGTATAACTATTTACATTTTTATTACAAATTTTGAGGTTATGTCAAGAAACTATATTTCAGAATATTTTTTTTATTAATTTGTTGATGATTATACTTATTGCTGATATATAATATAAACACCTCAAATACTCTATTTAAATACGTATAAACAAATATACATAAATACCTAATTATATAAATAATTACATTTCCATTTTCAAGAAATAAATTTCCCCATCGTCCATCTATCATCGCTTGCTATTATTAAGAATTAATTTATTTGCCACTTTGTATTAATTTTCCGTGGCGATTAAAATATTTATATTATTCACGTAATAATTTTCAAATAATGGTCATTAAGAAATGCATATTAATATATTTGTATCAAAACAGAAACACCGAATGACAGTTGACAATCGAATGTAAATGTCATGGATGAAATCATTGATAGTATCATAGATTGAATAAACTACATGGATAGTTTATAAATAATTAATTTTGAATTAGAATGAAATAAAGGGATAAAAAGTATTTCATATGTTTCTCCTGGCTCTAAACTACCTCCCTGCCAATTTTCATCTAAATCGGTTCAGCCGTTCGTGAGTTATAAGTGTTATAACATAAAGCGATCCTCTTTTATATATATAGATCTTATTGTTTTCATTAAAAATTATTATAAAATTAATGGTATTGAAATAATTCGGGTATACAAAAATTATAACCTTGCGATTTAATAAAGAAGACAACAGTTTATAAAAATTTATCTAAAGGTTTTCAGTGCTTGTTAATATGGATTCAAGCCGATTAAATCTATCAAAAGGATTATATTTGCTACGTTTTACTATGTGAACCAGTCCCGATCGCTGCCAAATATTAAGGGCTGTTAAAACCGGCTAGATTTTTTGTTCTTCAGAAATAATTAGAAGAATTTTTTTATTTTGACATAGAAACGTTTTACATATCCAAACAGTCAATTTTGAAAACCATGTGTTTTCTGAATATAATCACGATGGATTTTTAAGATTAGTTTTTAAAATGAATAATTAGTAAAAATGACCAAACCAGTTAAATGATAATAGTGCTCTCTGGCATATCTGCAACCCGAGTCGAAATTTAAAATCTTTTAAGTACTCAAAACAGTTCCGAAACCTGAGAATTAACCACTTTTCGCCATATAAATTTAAGATCTTTTAGGTACATTAGACCCCACTTAGTGCAGTTTTAGGAACGTAATTTACCTAAAAGAGCCTGCATTTTCAAGGTACTATAGCTACTTAAAAGAGCATAAATGTCAAAACTGTCAGGATGTAAGTTTGAGGTAAGGTTATTACGATTTTAAAATTTTCCTGAAATTTTATAAAAATGTAGGTAGGTCATAGGCATAGATAAAAGAAGAGTATATAGATCGCTCTCTCGGGCCATATCTCGTTGCCACTATTTTCGGTCAAAACTGTCAATTTGCCCGGGTTAGTTTCCGTCTCCCGATGTAGATGGCGCCAGCGTCGACCATGGGTGCGAATATAAAATGCTGAAGAAATGCACCAATATTATATAGACCGTTTGAATTCAAATTTTTTTTTTAAATTAAAAAACCAAAATTGAATATAAAAAAGCGTATAATTTTAACAATGACATGTTACATTATACTATTACAATACATATTGAATATAAAAAAGCGTATAATTTCAACAATGACATGTTACATTATACTATTACAATACATATTTATAAGATATGCAATTTGCATAAATGTATATATTATATATTTGTATATATACACATATATAATGTTTACTGTAATGTATACTATTACAATACATATTTATAAGATATGCAATTTGCATAAATTGTATATATTATATATTTGTATATATACACATATATAATGTGTACTGTAATATATATATATATATATATATATATATATATATGCAAATAATGCACATAAATGTATGACAATTAGTGAGCTTTATAAACTATGTACGAATAGCATAGAAATGTACAACACGTACACATTATCCACCATTTATATATATATACATATGGATTGCAATTATATATGTATTTATAAGGTCTTTGAAGTAGGTATACATATATAAATAAGTAATTTAAACACATTTTATATTTATTTTTTATTTGTCCGTTTATTGGCACAACATTTATTTACGTAATGTATAAATGACTTTTTGTCCAGCATAAATTTCAATCGACGGCACCAATCTGGAAAAAATAATACTTGCATTAATACTATTCACATTTACAAATATCAATTTATTTCATTAAAAACAGTTTAGATTCATGTGCATAAATTATATTTCAGTTATGTAGCTGTTAATGTTTTTCAAATCCTCAGTAGATACTTAATAATAATATCAATTATATCAATATAAGCATGTTTAAAAATTTACCAAATAACCCTCCAAATAAATTTTGGTCGATTGGAGGCCGCTTACTCCTCATCCCAGTGGCTGAGAAGTTTTCCAACTGCTCCCCATAAACGAGAAGCAGCACCTCCCTTACTACATTCACCCAGCCATTTTCTGTCCCGTTTGCTTTCGACATTTGCTCAATATATATTATTTTATTTTTGGGAAGAAAGAATCCACACCCTGGAGATATTTCTTCCTACAGAATTAAACATATTTAGTCCTAGCATTGAAAATATCTTATAAAAGCAAGCATTTTATTCATTAATTTACCAGGAGTGTAGAAGCATGCTGGAATCTATAAGTAGAAAAAAGATTGTTGATTGGAACATAAATTATATCCTTAATTACAGTGTGAACTAAAAGTCAATTTGCTTTTGAATGGGTCACATATGGAGTTTGTGTACCTTTTAAATAAAGAAAAAAGTAAAAAGACTTACGGTGCACTCTGCATAAATATTACATGGTTTATGAAGAGAAGTTTATAACTACCTTGAAATTATAATTGTTTTCTATCATTGCATTTGATTGCACATTCTCGATCTTCTTCACCTCATTTTGTGTTTTATATGCAACCTCCAATGCAGTTAACCACACACGTGCACTCTCTATTATTTCCGGGGTAACTAATTCAATAGAAATATGTAGTTATTCGATATAAAAAACATTATTTTTAAAATATTATACTGTACCTTTAAAAGAAATTGTCAGAGGGACTTCGTTAACATTGTCCTCTGAGCACTGTAGTTCTGCTGATTTAGCAGAACTACAACTCTCTTCAGAATCACTGTCATTCACATTAATTATTTCCTGAATCTCATGTGTAGACTCAGGAGCTCCATTAATAATAAGCACGTTGCCTTGGTCGTCAACATAATCGATGGGTGTATCATCAAGTATCACATACTCCTGGTCAACATTAGTGAGGCTAAGTGCATTACCACCATCAAAAATAGTTGGCCTAACCCTTAGCCTGGCATCCATAACTTTTCGATTCGATAGAGCAACTATCTGCTCTACCTTTCGATTTTCTTGTAAAGATGCATTTTTCTGAACAATCTTTTCCATAAATATTTTGTTAGCAGGAACATTTATGTCGCCATCCACACTAACAATCATATTGTTCAAGAATTGCATATCATCTAAAATTCAATATTTTCAGTTAAAAATAAATTTAATACATTTTATAAAATAATCATTGAGATATACATACCGCTAATAGCCAAAACCTTTGCTTCGCCTCTGCCTGCCTTATCATTGTTGCTTTTTTTCCACTTTAATTTTGTGATTGCATTCACATACCTATCTGTAGGGCAAATCAGGGCCTTTTCACTCAGTGCAAAATCCTCGTTCAAAAACCGTGATTCGTGGTATCCGTATCTAGGTGAGAATTTGGCGCTAGTGAGCCGATGTTTTGTCTGACAGGTTGGTAGCACCCATGTAATTCTAAAATATCAAGTTTTTTAAGTTGGTTAAGCTCGTTTAGTTTTAACTTGAAACCTGGGAAAACCATTTATTTTCATCCGTTCTCCATTGTTGAATAATTCATGGCTCGTGATTGTGCTTTACTAGTTCTGTACTTTTATTAAATAAAATTGTTGAAAATTGAATTTAATTAAAAAGTATGGGATTTAAATGCATAGTTCCAGGCTGCGGTAATGCACGTAAAAATGCATTATTACATAGATTCCCGAATGAAGGAAAAGTTTTCGACGAATGGTTAAAGCGTATTCAGGCTCCGGCACTTAATACTTTAAGTTGGAGTGAAATATATCGAAAAAAACGTGTGTGCACCGAACATTTTAGTGAGACGTGCAGAATGCTTGGCTCTTGGAAAGGCTCTAACCTGAAATTAGGTTGTTTGCCTACTTTGAAAGTGCCAGGATTTAAGGGAGATTCATTATTAAAAGTGAATTGCTTCCTTCAAGAAGACAATTTTTGTAAGAAAGGTAAGATGATTTATCTATATAGGATTTGAATTTCATGTGATTTATCTCTGAGTAATATAATTTGTGTTATAATTATTAAACAAGTTAAATAAAATGTGTTATTTTTATTGCAGAAGATTGTCAACCAAAGTCATTTTTTACAATGCACTTTAAAGTGCAAACAGTTGCAGGAACATCACTTAATAAAGAAATTGTAATTCAAAATGAAATAACCTCATTGCATTCTGGATCACGTGATGTTTCATCTCTCATTGAAGGTAATTTAAAGTTATTGTATACAGGTTATACTTGAAATTTCAGTAAATTTAATAGATTCAATTAAAATTTTAGTGGATCGATCTGCACATGCAGATGTTCCAGTTGTGTCAGATGCTCCAGATGTTTCGGTTACTTCAGATGTTCCTGCCAAGCATGTCTCTATCAGACGATCAGGTATACAAATATA
The DNA here is from genome assembly GCF_003426905.1 of Ctenocephalides felis. Taxonomy (NCBI): domain Eukaryota; kingdom Metazoa; phylum Arthropoda; class Insecta; order Siphonaptera; family Pulicidae; genus Ctenocephalides; species Ctenocephalides felis. The sequence continues at coordinate 26,288 of NW_020538313.1, forward strand.
TATATATATATACAAATATATATATATATATATATATATATATATATATATATATATTCCTTATGTGTTATTTTTATTGCAGAAGATTGTCAACCAAAGCCATTTTTTACAATGCACTTCACAGTGCAAACAGTTGCGGGAACATCACCTAATGAAGAAATTGTAATTCAAAATGAAATAATCTCATTGCATTCTGGATCGCGTGATGTTTCATCTCTCATTGAAGGTAATTTGAAGTTATTTTATACAGGTTATACTTGAAATTTCAGTAAAATTAATAGATTCAATTAAAATTTTAGTGGATCTATCTGCACATGCAGATGTTCCAGTTGTGTCAGATGATCCAGATGTTTCGGTTACTTCAGATGTTCCTGCCAAGCATGTCTCTATAAGACGATCAGGTATATATATATATATATATATAAATGTGTGTGTGAGTTATTTATTTTATTTTTATTAATCTAATCATTCATTTTGTTAGATTTTCGAACTCCAAAGAGTAATTTCTTGAAGTTTGTTGGCCTAAGGCACTGCAGGCGACTTACTCCAGAAGTAAAGAAATGCCATGACATAATCATGATGATGAAGAGAAGTGCCAAAAGACTTATGAAAGATAATGAAATTGCCAGAGCAGAGCTGAAGGAAGCATGCAGTAGAAACAGCATGCAGAATTTAGAAAATGTTGTGAATTCACTCACTGCAACATTAATAAAATGCCAGATGAGGAATCAGCCAAAGCAGCCTCAAGGTAGAAGGTATAACCTTGATGAAAAGGCTCTTGGAATAGCATTATACAAGCAGAGCCCAACGTGCTATAAATATTGGAGATCTTTTTTGGCTCTACCTTCTAAAAGTACTGTTTCTAGATCATTGGCAACAATTCCTATCAGTGCTGGCATTAATAAATCTTTCATGGAGACTTTGCGCACTTCTGTTCTTAAGATGAATCCTTCTAATAGAAACTGTGTCCTCATGTTCGATGAAATAAGCATTGCAGCAGGTCTTGAATATGATGCGACTAAGGACAGCATAATTGGTTTTGAGGAAGTCTCTGAGAAAAGGCCAAAGTTTGCTGATCATGCTTTAGTGTTTATGATTAAAGGTATTCGTGGACATTTTAAAACTTCAGTGGCATTTTACTTTGCTGAAAGCAGTGTTAGAAGTCCTGAACTCAAGGTCTGCATCAAAGATGTTATTTCAAACCTGCAGCAAATTGGCATCAATATTGTAGCTACTGTGTGTGATCAACATGCCACAAATGTAGCTGCAATAAACATGCTGCTTAATGAGACAAGAGCACAGTTTCTTAGAGATGATCGAATTTGCAAACTTCAAGGTTTTCTTGTAGGCGGTCAAGAAATTGTACCACTATATGATCCTCCACATATGCTGAAATGTTTACGAAACAGTTTTTCATCATATCAGGTAAGTTTTATGCAACAAAACCGACAGAGAAAGGCATCCTGGAATCATATAATTAAATTGTATGAAATTGATTCAGAGTTGCCAAATTTCCGTATGTGTTATAAGTTGCGAGCACATAATGTGTATCCTGAAAAGATGAGAAAGATGAGAGTTAAAGATGCTGCAGTAGTTTTCTCTTATAGTGTATCTTCAATGATGAACAGATACGCTACTAAGCAGTGTAAGTAAATGAAAATATTGTATGATGTATTTTGTGGCATTTATAATGAAACTTTTTTTATTCATATTCTAGATGATAATTTTCCCCAAGAAGCTACTGGGACTGCTGCATTCCTGAAATTTGTGGATGAACTGTTTGACAGTGTAAATGGGACAGCTTCCAGTTCTGCTAGGGACTATAAACCTCTACGCGGCGCTCTCACAGATAAGTCTAAACATTTAACATTTTGGAAAAAGGCTAGACGTGTCTTAAAAAGCATAAGCTTCTCTAAAAAAGACAAGAGAGTTAAAACTCCTCCAACTATTCGAAATTGGATTAAAACTCTAGAGGGTTTTGAATATATTTGGCAGAAAATAAAATCTCCAGAGATAAAATTTTTGTCAACTCGTAATTTTAACCAAGATCCTCTAGAGAATTTTTTTGGTAGTATTAGAAGTCACGGTGTTAATAATCGCAATCCTACTTGCAGTGCATTTATTGGATCCTACAAAAGCCTTGTTGTCAATAAGTTTCATTCTGTTCATTCTTATTCTGCCAATTGTGAGCTTGATAAAACTGAAGGAGGTATTGATTCATTAAAAACATTATTATTGAGTAATGCTTCAGTCAATGTTATGTGTGAGTCTAGCTTGAATGAAGATATTCTAACTTTATCTAATGTGAATACTGATGAATTTACATTAGAAGAAGAAAGTAGTAGTTTACTTCATCTTCAAGTTATTACATACATGACTGGTTTCATTTCCAGGAAAATTTTGAAAAATGTTAAATCTTGCTTGATGTGCAAGACTTATATTTTGGCAACAGAAAAGAGTGGAGATGATTATTGGTTAATAAGGGTTAGGGATCGGACTGGAAGATCTCTTGTCTTTCCTCGTAGAAGCTTTGTGAACATTTTTTCAAAATGCGTTAGAGTTTCAGAACATTTTTTGCCTAAAATTTGTGTGAAGAATAATTTAAAAACATTGCTTAGTTGCATTTTGGATAAACTTGTTTTTACTCAGAATTTTAATTTTGATTGCCCAATCCATAATTTAAAGTTAATATTTTTAAACCATTTTGTTCCTTATTTTATCAGATATTGGGTTAATGATATTAATTCAGCACTACGCGGTAAAATAACTTTCACAAATCCTAGGAATGTTATGAAAACAAAAGCTTTATTGCGTTTTGATAAAATGAGAAAGAGACAACTGGCAATTCGTAACACTAAGCGTGGCCTGCGCTAATTTTTGTTTTCAGCTGGTAAAGCGGAGGTTTTAGTTGGTATTATTTGTTGAGTCCAACATACCCAGACATAGGGTCTGGTCTGGGATGCGTAAATGCATTTCCTTCGCTATACAAAATAAAAAAAAAAAAAACTCGTATATATATATATATATATATATATATATATATTTCACTTAATATATTTTTTACCGCTTATGAATTCTTTTCAGTCTCATTGCAGCAAGATGACATTCATGTGGATATTTATTTATTGCATTTTATTATCATTTCTAATTGTGTTTCTGAATATATTATAATTTACTGATGATGATTGTATTCTATTCCATTATATTATCATTAAAACCTTTCATATATTATAATTTATTAATCACTGATGATTGTAATTTATTAATACACCACTTTTACTTATTGTAGTAACAAATTAAAATTCAATACAAGTTGTTATGACAAGTTATGTGTGTTTTGTATTTAAACCTGTAGTCATGTGTGTTTTTTCTACATTTATTGATTTGATTTGATCCCAGCATATATCATAATATATACTCTTGATTGAAATATTCTTATTATTACTTAATATATTTTTAATTTATAATTATATTTTCACAAATTCTATTACAATTGCGATGCAAAATTAAAATTCTAACAAATTATTTTTAAAATTATTTTTTTTTTATTGATAGTGCAATATTTTTAAAGTACAAATATTTTTATTTCAAATTTTAGCGCTTCAATATGAATGGCGATTGAAGCGCCATTGCGACCGTAGCAATAACTAATTTTTTTGAACCTAAATATCGCGAGAATGAAACGTCTATATTATTATATTGTCTAGGGGGCAAATACTCCTCAAAGGAAATATATCGGTACAACGTGTATTTGATTCCACCCACAACACTAACGCAAACATTTTTGTTCTAGGCATTTTTAATAATTAAATAAATTTAATAATTAAATTTAAATAACACAATTTAAAGCAAAAACGAAACCCAACAAGTAAACCGCGCGCAAATGATCAAATCACTCTATCGACGCCAACGCCATTTCGCTATTCTCGGGATTTTACTATGTTTCAAAAACCAGATGTTGATAACAAGTTGACCGCCGACCGTAGTTTCGCTACTTTTATGCATTATGTGTTCCTTCGTCTTTATTTATGTTATTATTATGTTATATTATTATGTATTTATGTTAAAATTAATGTAAATAATAGTATTATTTATTTATGTCTTTCTGCCTTTCTGCATTATGTGTTTTTCGTCTTTATTTATATTATTATTTATGTTATATTATCATTTATTTAGATTAAAATTAATGTAAATTATATTTTTATTTATTTATGTTATATTTTTTATGATCACATAATTTTCAGTTTGCTATAATTATAACATAAAAAAAATGAACATAGGCATTCAGAGTGGTCGGCAGACAACTTGTTAAGCTTTTATGGCGCGAAATGTACGTGCACATTGAATTTCGTTGCATATACAGTTTTTTGTGTTTGCAATTTTGGTGTTTTCATTTTTTGAGTTGTTTTATATATTAATTGTCATTTATATAAGTATTAAAATGATACCAAGGAAATCTATAGATCAAGTTGGCCCTCGACAAATGCGAAAACGGCTAATGCAAGCTTTTAACGGATGTAATAATAGAGAATCTATAAACTTAGTTGAAAATATTTCAACTCTCACACGGTAAGCATGTAGATTTCATTTCATTTTATAAATCAATTATTTTTTGTATTTTTGTTACACATATCAATTTGTCTAATTATACGTTTTACAGTGATGATGGTGTACGATATGATACTATTCTTGAAAATGATGTTTATGATTATTCTCAACAAAATGATCAAGAAGATGAACTTGAACATAAATGTGTGTTTGAAGTGGAAGACGAATCTGAATTAGATCAACCCGAAGAGAGAGAAGTCAATTTTGATGAACAGGTTTACGAAAATGCTCCAATAACAGTATCGAATAGCATGTTTCTCATATTAATGATTTTTTTACGTCATAACGTTTCACTAGAGTGCATAGCTGATATAATTGCTGTTATTAATTTGCATTGTATAAAAAGTAGACTGGTTAAAAACAGTCTGTGCAAATTTAGAAAATATTTTTCTTTAGATCATTCTGAATTTATTAAACATTACTATTGCCATTTCTGTGGTCGAGTGCAACTGGAGTCTGACAGCATTTGTCCATCATGTCCCCAAAAAAAAAATCCATATTTTATTCAATTACCATTTCTTGAACACTTGAGAGAAATGTACAAGAGAGATGGATTTTATTCGAAGCTACAAGATTGCCATAATAAGCGGATAAATAATAACCCAGATTGTATATCTGATGTCTATGATGGTGTTTTATACCGTAAATATGTACAAAAGGGCTTTCTTTGTAACCCTGACAATATTTCATTCACTTGGTATACAGACGGCATACCAGTATTTAAATCCTCAAAAATCAGTGCATGGCCTATTTATTTAACACTTAATGAGTTACCTATTAAGGAACGCAAAAAAGGGAAAATACATTATTATTAGGTCTTTGGTATGGAGACAAAAAGCCTAATATGAATTATTTTTTTCATGTGTTTTATGATGATCTAAAGAAACTTGTCAATGGTATTGAGGTTTACATACCATGTCGGAGAATTAATATTACAGTCAAGGGTATTCTTTTGTTGGGCACTTGTGATTTGCCTGCTAGAAGTGATTGTTTAAATTTTGTCCAGTATAACGGGTACTACGGTTGCTCATATTGTTTTTGCCCAGGCATGAATTTTACATTAGAAACAGGTGGTAATGTTCACGTATACCCATATACTAATAATATTGAGAAAAGAACATTACAAAATTGCAGATCATTTGCTGACAATGCTTCAAGAGATGCACCAATAATGGGAATCAAAGGTCCCACAGCACTTTCACTGATTATGCCTGATTATGTCATGGGGATGGCCATTGATAGGATGCATTGTGTAGAAGGTGGTGTTGTAAAAAAATTGTTATCTTTATTTTTCAATACTGAATTTAAAAATAAGCCTTTTTCTTTATATGCCGTGATAAATGTAATTGATGCTAGATTAAAATCGATAAAACCACCCAAATTTGTGCATCGGATGCCTCGAAGTGTTACAGAGTTACTACATTGGAAAGCATCAGAATTAAAATTGTGGTTCTTTCATTACTCGTTACCTGTTTTGTATGGAATTCTTGCACCACAATATTTTGAACATTATGTGTTGCTGGTGGCTGGAATTTCCATTTTGAATTCCAATACTATATCTTTGTATAAACTTGATGTTGCTAGAGATTTTTTACACAAATATGTTAAATGTTTTGAATACTTGTATAGTGAAATGTACTGCTCCATAAATGTACAATGTACATTATTACATTTACCAGACTGTGTACAGAATCTTGGACCATTGTGGGTATATTCTTGTTTCGAATATGAGGATATAAATGGCCAATTATTAAAATTAATTCATGGAACACGGCATATTGATTCTCAAGTAAGCAAATCTCAAGAATTTTATATAAAGAAGGAGAAAATAATTGAATGTATGAAAAATAAGGAAGTTAAAGAGTTTTGCTTAACAAGAAAAAAACAGGTGAAGATAATTGAAAAAATATTTGAACATACTTATAGTGTTGGAGTATATAAAGTATTTAAAGAGTTTCCAAGCAAAGTAGAGGTTGCACTTCGAACCTCCAACATTACAGTTGAAAACATTTCTTTAAAATACTATCTTCGAGTTTTGAAGAATGATCAATTATTTATTGCTGAAATGTACAGGAATAACATGCAAACTTATTCCAGTGCTATTTCTTACAATTTAAATAACAAATACAATATTGGATTCTTGCATTATTTTTTAAAAATTAATAATGAACATTTTGCTATTGTGGAAGAATCCAATATTGAAGATTGCTTCATCGGGAAAGGTCATAAATATTATATAAAAGTTTAAATTATTCATTTATAAAAAAATGTACAAGAAAAAAAAGCTTCATTGCTATTCCTGTAAAATCATTACTATATGTTTGTATATATATCAATATTGATGGAAATATTTATGTAGGATTACCTATAAATAAGTATGAATTAGAGTAAAAAAAAGGCAACAAAGAGTTAAAAATTATTAGTTTCGTTTATGTATGTTATGTACTTAATAAATTTCATTATTAAAATGTTTTTTTTTTATTACACTTCATTATTAGTTGTAATACATTTAATTATGTTTAATTATTTACATGAGAAATTGGAGATTTGACATATCATATATTCTGTTTATACATTTAAACAAATATGTAAATTTAAGCATTTTTCAGATGTTCTGCTAGTGGCGAGCTTATGCGATGAGGTTATGTTGTATATGTCAAAAATATAATGTGTTTATTTGTAGTACTTTCGATTCTAAAAGAGCTTGTAACTGTTTTTACGTACTTGGAAAGAGCTTTATGTACCTAAAAGCAGCTAGTTCGAAGCTTAGGGTCCTAATTAGAACTTATTTTTTGACTCGGGAAGTTAAAAATTTTAGCAAAGTCCCAGTAATTTTTTCTCGGTGTGAAAATTTCAAGGTGGACTTCATTTCATTCGAGTGTTGACTTTGGGAATTGGTGTGAGGGAGCACTAAAAAACATAAAAAAGATTCAACGCTGAACAGAAAAGAGAAAAATTGATCTGGGACTTAGGGGAGTTTTTTTTTGGTTTCTCCACCTCCCCCTTCTCTCTCCTCCTCCTTCTTTTTCCCTTTTTTTCGCAGAATTTGGCCAAGAGCAGCGGGACGAAGCAGAATATACCGAAAATTTAGCAAGATTTTAAACTTGAATTTTAGATGAATTGTTTTATATTTACAATATAAGAATTTGAAAGACAAATTATGTATGTATATTTTATACCGACCACATCAGAAATATATAGTATTTTATATACATAAAATGAGATACATTACACGCGAGTGTATTTAATTTCAAATCTTATATGCATATATTTATTTTGAAAATGTATGTATATAACAAATTCATCTTAATTTATTTTATTTAAATAATTGTGTACGATGTGTTATCCAACCAAGTCTTTGTCATAGCAAATAAGTACTGAAAATTTAGTCTTAGTAAATGTGTAAATATCGAGCACCATATATGTGGTTGACACAGAAATTAGATTGTCATACATTTTCTTCCCGCAAATGTCATTTGATTAAATCTTTGTACATATAAGACAAGTGTGATTTCAATTTTAACACATTCCCAAAAACCTTGAATATAATTGAATATGTATTAAAATTGTATAATATAATTCAATTGCATTTCATTGTTGTTTTTGTCGTGAATCATTATTAACACGGACACAAAATCCTAATTATATTCCTTTAAGTAAGAGTATTATAAATACAATTTTATTTCAATAAATATAAAAATAAACAGTTAATGGATTATAAAGCTAAATAGTTTGTTTTAAAAATACCTCCGTAGCTTTGGAGTTATAATCTTTCTTTTAGTCGTACTTTGCATTTTCTGGTAGATCACAGTTTCTTCCGTTGGTGGTGCAGATGAAGCCACTGACCGTTGTTCTATATACACAGAATTAAATTTAACATCCATACTCCTATTCATATCATCAGCATCGCCTTTAGTATCAATTGTAAAAGCCTGCTTAAGTTTTTTCTTGCGTTTTCTTATTGTTAGATCTGTGGCCAAAGCTTTCTTCGCAACTAATTTTTTGCCATTTATGCAAACTCCTTGCAAATTTTTCATAACTAATTTATATGTATTTTCGTCCTCGAATATAATAAAGCAAAATTTTGCTGTTTTACGTCTTGACAGAAATACTCTTTCGTCTTTTATGGGATGGGGCATACGAATATACAATTTAAAAGACATTTTATAATTGACTAATCAATAAAAATCAAAACTAATTAAAGGACTTGTTGGAGGTGAATATATAAATTATCAAATTGTTACATAACTTATATTTATATTCAGATATGAACGATTTTCAATTATTATCTTGTAGTTGCATTGACTACAGCTATTATGATATTTTTTATATTTTATGGACAATTTTTTTATATTTAATATAATTTAAAATACCATAAAAATATAATTTAAAAATATATTTTTGTTTAATTAAACTTTTTAAATTGCCATTTGATTGAACTGATTATGAACTGTCATTAGTTTGATGGCAAAATAACCTCAATCCACATTTAAGAACAATTCACAGACTTAACTAATAAATTTAATTAATGTATTAATTATTGCAATCATTTAATTAATTTATATTAAACTAAACAATGAACTTATATTATTTCAAGATAAATTAAATCGAATACATTTATTGAGGTATGCTGCAAATTTTTGTATCAAATCTAATTTGCATTAAAATAAAAACACAATATGATACAATTCAAAATAATTTTAATAAGGAACAGAAATTACAAAAAACCACTTATGAAATACTGAATTAATTTAAATATTATCACAACTCACTTAAAAATTCTTAATATATTTAATGTATTTACTCATAAAAGCCTAAAATTAAAATTACAAACATATTTTAAAGACAATATAATAATATAAAACAGCTATAAATAGCATCTATAAATATTAAAGTTATATAAAACACAATCATAAAAATTGCACATAAAAATAATTTCTAAAAAATATAAATATATGTAAAATCATGTTTAAGACTAAATTCCACGCTTGATGGACTTCCTCGATGGATGATTTGGAGAGCTGGTGTTAGAGATTCACCTCCTAAGAATTATAAAACAATTCTATTCAAAATATATTTAATAAAGTACCTTCAGGTGAATCCCAAGATAGGAGATCTATACTAGTTCAAGTGGAATCAAAATCAATAATTTCATTTGCCGAATTTGCTTTAGTGCTGGATTACCCCATAGGCCCGTGAGGCCCGGGCCTAGGGCGGCAGAATTTGGGGGGCGGCAAATTTTTCAGAATGTCAAAAAAAATTTAAACCCGATAAGATGTCTCGATAATTTATTTTAAGGATTAATCCAGATTTTTTTTATAAATTTACAGATAGTGTTATATAAAATAGAATATAAGTCGTAATGCTCGAGTGTAATCATTGATTAATAAAAATAACACAGACATCGTATAAAAATAACATGTCTCTTGATGGCTATCCAGAAAGACTTTTTAAGTGTTTATTCGTGATCTCAAATGTCGTTCAAATTTAATTTATTACCGCAACGATTGATAATTCATCTGCTCTTATCATATCTAAGCTAAACATATCCCAATAAAGAACCGTTGTAGTCGATTTTTATCGCCTAAAAACAATAACTTTGGCGAGCAGTGCTCGGGTTCGCCCGCTAACTGTGTTTGTTCGTGTTCAAGTCAGTGGTTTCAAACCATTTTTGCGATGCGCACCCCAATCTAATAAAGAAAAATTGCGCCCTCTTTTATTTTTCTAACAATTTCATTTCATAAATATTCAAACATTTAACTGATATTATCAAACTACAAATTAATATGCAATATTATGTAAAAATATACATAAAAATTGAAAGAGTCATGAATTTTTATGTATATTTTTACATAATATTGCATATTAATTTGTAGTCTGATAATATCAGTTAAGGAAAAATAAAATAGGGCGCATTTTTTTATTAGATTGGGGTGCTCATCGCAAAAATGGTTAGAATTTGAAAAAAAAATGTTTTATTTTCGAAAATATTATTTACGAAACAGTACCCGCTAAGGGTGCGTGAACCACAGGTTGGAGAGCACGGGGTTAAGTGGCTGAAATCAAATAATGACAAATGTATAAATCTAAGATCGAACTATAAACAAAACGCAGCAATTATTTCAGTTTTACGATAGTCGTTTAAGTAAAAAGTCTTATAATTTTATTATTGTGTTCAGTACCATTAAAGATTTAAATTAGATATTATTTTGAGTTAGACTCTTTTTTAACTAAGTTGTTCGGTTTGTCTGAATTTAATCATTTTATTTACAATTACAATGAGTGGGTACCGAAAAAAACTAAGTGGTGCAGAATATCGTAAAAGGAGAACAGAAGAATCTTTAAAACAAGAGTGTTTACTGAATAAAATTCCAAAAATTTCTAATATTTATGACAACTGTGACAAGTTCAAAAAAATTTGTTCAGCAAAAATTAGGTTCGTCTGTTGTAAGTATTTTGATTACTTGTTAGTATTTTTTTTTTTAAGAATAACCTTGAAAAAAATAGATTTTTTAAATATTTTTGAGCTTTTCGAGTTTGCGTCAATCGACGTCAATTTCGATGTAATGAGCTCAGTAACTTACCTGAGGCTAAATTATAGTAATTGCAAAAAAATCGAAAATGAAAATTTTCATGTTGTATTTTGACCAGACCTCTTAGTCATAGATTTTTCATGTTAAACTGCGCAATAACGAGCTGCAATCGTAAAGCAATCAGAGTTACTGTTGAACCATACGGTACAGATATTTAAAATTTCTAGGTATTGAATTTGGCAACAAGTTTTTACTTGAGAAAATGTGACATGACACAATCACATATTGTTTTAACGTTAATATTAACGTTAGAATTTCTTGGTAGCCGGCGAATTTGCTGTTAATCTCTAGAAGATCATTTATTGACTTATTAAGGTTTTGCTTTGATTTTTACTCAATTCTATCGCTCTTGATATTAACAATTTGCAAAAATGGATATTCATTAAAAATATGTAAGAATTTTGAGAGATCTCAGAAATGAAAGAAGTTTTTTATGCATATTTTACTTCACTTATATTGACGTATTGAAGCATTAATTGAATTTATAAGAAGGCAGGTTCAGCGGTTTGATAAAGTGGAACTCTAAAATAAATCTAATTTATCATCTGTTTCACAAATGTATAGTTCTTTGGCATTATTTTTACAGGGCATGAGAGCTAAACAATTTTCCGAATACGAGGAAAAAGAAAAAGCACTTTCTGGGGTAAAAAACTATTATCATGACAATCATCGTAAAAGAACCCGAAAATTTCAGGCAGACGAGTCATAAGAGTATGAAAGAGTATTTTTATGTAGAGAAGAAAATTTTCGAATAAATATTTATTATCGAATTTTAGACACTTTAAGTGTTCAATTGGCAGGCCGTAAAAGTGCTTATCATACGCTCTATGAAAAATTTAATATTTTTGACAATTTATTTGAAATGGAAACTAGAGAATTAAAAATTCGGGCAGATGACTTAGTCACTAAGTATCCTGAAGATTTGGAAGATACATTAGGAAATTAATGCATTCATTTACAACACCTACTCATAGAATCTTTTTCAAGTACGCAAGATGTTCGTTCCGCACAAGGAATATATAATTTTTTGCATTCTAATAATCTTCGTTAAGTTTATCCAAATATAGACATTGCTTTACGGATCTTTTTGAGTAATCCTGTTACAAATTGTTCTGGAGAAAGGTCTTTTTCTACTTTGAAAAGAGCCAGGATAGACTTAGTGCTTTAGCAATACTGACTATCGAAGCACAACTTGTTCAAGAAATTGATTACAATGATATTGTTGATGTTTTTGTTCAGACAAAATCCAGAAAAAAATATTTACGAATAGCTATAAATTATAGTTTTAGAAAAATGAGTATTATATTTATATTATATTGTTAATATTTAATAAACATTTATTTGTATTATTTAACAATTATTATTTCAAAAAATAAAAAATATATTAAGTAATTTAAAATAAAAATATATTTTTTAAATAATAAGATAAATTTTTGTCTATTAGAAAGGGCGGCTGATTTTATAGGGCCTAGGCCGGCAGATGGCTTAATCCGCCACTGCTCATCCTACCGAACCGATTTTAAAAATCAAAAACTGTTCGAAAGATATTAGTTGGGAATGGTACTGATTAATTTAAGGTGAAAATCTACCGAGCCGTTTTCTTGTAATAAACTGTTGAAAAAAAATTTAAGCCGATTTTCATTGAACTTTTTTTTGGCGATATGCATCATGGTCTTATAGAACTTACTGTAATATTACGGCATTACGACAAGTAGTTTAATTTTAAAAATTCGTCAAACTTTACTAAAATTATTATCGTTTTTTAAAGTAGGATTGATGAAGTATATTATTTACACTTTTTTTTTTGATTAAGTTTACGTTTTTTTTTAAATAATTGTGTTTTACTTAAATTTCAAAATGGAGTACTTTCGTGTATCTACTATGATAAGAAATATTTATATTTGTGAGCCTTTTCAGAAAATCTCGATATAGTTAGGATTTTTGTAGAAAGGTACAAAATTCTTTATACATAACATTCACAAGGATAGCTCTAGAAAAAGCTCTGTAATTTTAGTATTACATACTTAAACAGGTATACTGTTACAATAAATACTAATTTCAATAATTCTTCATAGAATTTTTACATATCAATGAAAAAAAAACTTCTTAAATTCTATTGTTTTCAAAGGGCTCCTCAGGATGTGCTTCTTTATAATGCTAAAGATAGTAGATGTCGTAACTATGTCAACTATCAATATAAAAATTTTCGACATGGATGATTTTATAAATAAGACCTTTAAATTTGAATCATCAAAATAATATACTTTTACAGAGTTTCTCAAGAATATTTCGTAATAGCAAAAGTAAAATTTGATATGAGTGAGAATAAAATTAAATAGTACATCAATATGTCTACCATGCATCATCAAATTAAACTAGGGATAGGTGGCAGTTTGCCATAAAACGAGTTGCTTAAACAATACCTTATTTAATTGTGTAAATAATCGATTTTATCAATAATATATTAATTTATGAGTAATCTATAGGTGTGAGGCAAGAAATAGTTTATATATTATACATTACTGAAAGAAGTCGGGTTTACAAATGTTAATTACCTTTTGAAAAGTGGCAATTGGTACTGAAAAAAATGTATGTACTCTTCTCAAAATTTCAAAATTATTTAATATCAACTACATGTATACCAATTAATTATACAATTAATTGTTCATACTGATCCCCCAAACTCTATTATTAACTTCCCGTAGGGTAAGTTATTGTAATGGGCCGAAAATCGAAATTGAAAATTTTTACATTTCTCGACGTTTTGAAGGTTTCTGAACATTTTGGCATACCTCAGAAAAAATGGATGTGTGTGTGTGTGTGTGTGTGTATGTATGGATAGATACAAATTTCCAGTCACGTTTTAGGGCGTACGGATCAACCGATTTAAATGGTTTAAAAAACATTTGATCCCTATTGATAGGGAGATGTGCTGATTAGTTTCTGGCAAATGCAGGTCCAGGCGTTACGGAGATACGGAGCAAAGAGTGCAGAAAATACAAATCGTGTTTTTGAGAGAACGTAGTATCGGATTTGAATGATCTAAAAAACATTCAATTAGTAATGATTGGGAGAAGAGGTGATTGGTTTTTGGCAAAGACAAGTCCCGCCATTTCGAAGATACAGAGCTAAATGTGCAAAAAATGACAGTTTTTGAGTGAACTAAGCGTCCGATTTAAATGATTCAAAGAACTTTCAGCTTGTTTTAACAAAATAATTGATTTTGGAAAAAAAATTGTATCATTTTTTTTCTATATCGAAAATAATTCAGATTTTATATTTAATTCTGACTAAAGTTCTAATATATTTTAAACAAATAATTTTAACTTTGCAATTCAGTTTATATAATTCTTATAAATATTAGACAATGTTACACTATTAATAATAATCTATTTAAAAACATCGAGTATTCCTTTAACATTTCGTTACGGTACGGGAAGTTCCAGCAATTTGCTTTAAGGCACGATGCCATACACTCTACTAGTTTGAAAAAAATGACGTTTAAATATTTTTAATTTTTTGAACATTTTGAAATTTTAGTAGTATGTAAAATCTTTAGCAGCGTAAAGACTAAATATTTAAGCGTGTGTATTTATTATTAATATCTCTATAAAATGTCTGATAATTTAATGTGCATATGTATCTAATGATCATTCTGACTGCAAAATAGCCTTTTTTTACTTTTCTTATTGTATCTCCGAAACATGCGAAAGAAAATTCATCAGTTCTTTGTTTCGTCAATACAAATAAAATGCTTTTTGAATCAATATGTATTTAATTTATTTTGATACATTGATGTTTGTATATTTGAAATAGCCGCTCTTTTTTCTGGCGGAGGATAATTAATGTTCGTGATCTTGTAGATAACGTAATATGACCGCCGCTATCATTAGTTGTATAAATCATTGAATAAACTTAAGTTTTTTTTTTCATTGTCTTTGCACTATTCATATTAGTTTTTACACTAACAGATATTGGTAAAATAAATAAACAAACAGGCTTTTTATTTAGCCCGCGGCCTCACTTGACATTTTCAATTTTGCGTTAAAGATAAACTCATTCCTGAGATACAAGCTTTTCCTTTTATATTAATATTTAAAATTTCTTTTCATCATTCATATCTTTTTCCTGAGTTTTTCTTCCTTTTCTTTTTTAAGATTTCCACTTTTTTTCTTCTTTCCGCCTTTTTATATGTATATCAGGGATTCATTTCTGTTCCGAGTTGCATTTGCAGATAGATGTATGTATTAGCATGCAAATGGAGGAATTTTATTATGTTATTAGCATTTTTCATTAGTGAAATGTACTTCTGTTATAAATATTTATATATTTGTATATATATACAGCCATTGTATATAAGAAATTCATGCAAATAATTTCACAAACTAATGTAATGTACATTATTTTTTTACCTTCTTGAAAGAAAAGTTCAAGTTTTGTTTAGAAAATCCAATTTGCTAATTTTATGTTTCCCGTAGATATGTGGTTAATTTTATCTAATACCATATGGCATAAACAGATTTTAAAGTGATGAAAAAAAAAGGAAAATTTTCAAAAAATCTATAAGTAAATCAGTCCAAATCGTTTATACAACTAGTTGGTTTGGTATTTAGCCTTGAGGCAAATTACATGAACTTCCCGATATGTGTAAATAATCGACTTAATCAAAAAAAGTGTAAATAATATACTTCATCAATCCTACTTTAAAAAAAAACGATAATAATTTTAGCAAAGTTTGACGAATTTTTAAAATTAAACTACTTGTTGTAAGGCCGTAATATTACAGTAAGTTCTATAAGACCATGATGTATATCGCCAAAAAAAGTTCCATGAAAAAGGCTTAAATTTTTTTTTAACAGTTAATTACAAGAAAACGGCTCGGTAGATTTTCACCTAAAATTAATCAGTATCATTCCCAACCAATATCTTTCGAACAGTTTTTGATTTTTTAAAATCGGTTCGGTAGAATGAGCTTAAATGTGGACGAAAATTTAACACTTTTTTCAACAGTTAATTACAAGAAAACGGCTCGGTAGATTTTCATCTAAAATTAATCAGTATCATTCCCAACCAATATCTTTCGAACAGTTTTTGATTTTTTAAAATCGGTTCGGTAGAATGAGCTTAAATGTGGACGAAAATTTAACACTTTTTTTCAACAGTTAATTACAAGAAAACGGCTCGGTAGATTTTCATCTAAAATTAATCAGTATCATTCCCAACCAATATCTTTCGAACAGTTTTTGATTTTTTAAAATCGGTTCGGTAGAATGAGCTTAAATGTGGACGAAAATTTAACACTTTTTTTCAACAGTTAATTACAAGAAAACGGCTCGGTAGATTTTCATCTAAAATTAATCAGTATCATTCCCAACCAATATCTTTCGAACAGTTTTTGATTTTTTAAAATCGGTTCGGTAGAATGAGCTTAAATGTGGACGAAAATTTAACACTTTTTTTCAACAGTTAATTACAAGAAAACGGCTCGGTAGATTTTCATCTAAAATTAATCAGTATCATTCCCAACCAATATCTTTCGAACAGTTTTTGATTTTTTAAAATCGGTTCGGTAGAATGAGCTTAAATGTGGACGAAAATTTAACACTTTTTTTCAACAGTTAATTACAAGAAAACGGCTCGGTAGATTTTCATCTAAAATTAATCAGTATCATTCCCAACCAATATCTTTCGAACAGTTTTTGATTTTTTAAAATCGGTTCGGTAGAATGAGCTTAAATGTGGACGAAAATTTAACACTTTTTTTCAACAGTTAATTACAAGAAAACGGCTCTCGGTAGATTTTCATCTAAAATTAATCAGTATCATTCCCAACCAATATCTTTCGAACAGTTTTTGATTTTTTAAAATCGGTTCGGTAGAATGAGCTTAAATGTGGACGAAAATTTAACACTTTTTTTCAACAGTTAATTACAAGAAAACGGCTCGGTAGATTTTCATCTAAAATTAATCAGTATCATTCCCAACCAATATCTTTCGAACAGTTTTTGATTTTTTTAAAATCGGTTCGGTAGAATGAGCTTAAATGTGGACGAAAAGTTTAACACTTTTTTTCAAATTCAAAGAAACGGCTAGATCGTGCACAAAACTGATAGTCCTCACCGAAATACATCAAATGGCTTTTTAAATTTCTAAAATCGGTTCAGGCGTTTTGAGGGAAAACGTCGAACAAAAGTCTAATTTTGACAAATGCCAAAAAGACCATACTGATTTTTGCAAACTTTGACGAATTTTTAAAGCTGGACCAGTTGTCGTAGGGCCGTAATATTTTAGTATGATCTAGAAGACTATGGTATATCGTCAAAAAAATCATTCGTCGAAATTTTTTTTTAAAAAACTTTATTACAAGAAAACGGCCCGCCGATCTCTACCAAAAACTAATCAGCACGATTCCCAACCAATATCTTTCGAACGGTTTTTGAATTTTCAAAATCGATTCATAAATGCGGGCTAAAACGTGGACGAAAAAGAGTTTTCACTTCTCTGCTATTTACGAAGAACGGTTTGGCCGATCGTCGCACAAAACTGACAAACAATAGTCCTCATCGAGATACATCGAATGGCTTTTAACTTTTTGAAATCGGTCAGCCGTTTTGGAGAAAAACGGCGATTTACGGCAAAAAAAAATATGGTGCACACGCACACACAACACACACACACACACACACACACAGATACTTTTCCAAAATTTGTTTCTCATTCGATTCAGAATGGCTTGAAACGTCGAGAAAACATTAAAATTAGCGAATCGGATTTTTTGATGAAAACATAAACTTCTCCTTCGGGAAGTTAAAAATGACTATAATTCAAAATAATTAAATATCAAAGTAAAAAGTAAAAACTAAATTGACACTTCAGATAAATAAATATGTAGATATATAGATAATTTTTCTCTATCATATAGCATAAACAATTTTAACATATTGAACACCAAAATATGCAAAATTTACAAAAATTCTAATACGTGTATCAACTTGCTTGGGTATTTTTTGTTACTTTTACTACAATTGCAAATCTACTGATTCACGTTTTCACGTTTTTTTGCAGAAATTTCTTTACACACTTTAGCAGATATTTAGATAATGTATCTATTTTTATAAGACATGAACAGATTTTTATGTGTGGTTAAAAAAAAATTGCCAACTTTCAATCCAAAAGTGTATCATCTTGCTTCTGTGTGTTGTCCTACTTGCTACAGCAATTTGCTGATTTCAACCAAATTTTTTGAATTTTTTGAAGTACTATAGATAAATGAATATTACTTTTATTCATTTTTGCCAAGAACTAGAACCGATTTTAAATGAAAAAAACTTTACGAAAGATATCTTGGAATCTTCTTAGATATTTTGAGATAATTTGTTGAATAAAACTAAATGTTTGGAAACTTTTAAACCACTCATAAACTTATATATTGATTAAGTCTATTATTCATGACAAGAAGTACACGCAGCTTGCCTCAGGTCGAAGTACCACTTACACCTAGTTATTAAATGCGTCAGTACTAAATTTATTATTCACGTGTATGCTTTTTAATTTAGCAAATTCTCCATCCAAATCCCATTAACTTTATATTTCTCAAACGTCTCCGTCTCTAACGTCGTCGTCGTCGCAATTTTAATCAATGTGTTATGTACACGTATTATTCCGCGTCATCGTATCGTCTCCTCGAAGAAGAATTTTTCCTCTGGCATAGTAAGAAGAAAAATAATTAATGGACGGACATTAAAAAAATGTATTTATTTACGAGTCAGAGTGTAAATGAAAATGGCAATTTCCAAAGCGTGAATACCTGCTTGGAATTAATTGCCGGCACTTTGCCAAAGAATTGCCATTCTGTGTGGAACTAATGGAATTACCTTAAAATGTATTTAATCCGGGACGCTCTCTCTCGCTACTGCTCCGAGGAACACAAACATACACCACACACACACCACCACACACACACTAATAATAATAATAACAATTTATGTATAACATATACATTCATATATACTTGAAGTCTCAACAGCCAAAAAATTTAGAAACTAGGTGTAAGTAGCGTTTATCCTTGATGCAAGCTACATGAACTTCCCGACATGTGCAAATCGACAAAATCAATAAGAATGGGTGATTATACACACACACCACACCACTAATAATAATAATAACAAATTTATGTATAACATATACATTCATATATACTTGAAGTCTCACAGCCAAAAATTTAGAAACTAGTGTGTAAGTAGCGTTTTATCCTTGATGCAAGCTACATGAACTTCCCGACATGTGCAAATCGACAAAATCAATAAGAATGGGTGATTATATCGAATTTGACCAAATTTTCCAAACATATTAGTTATTCCCCCAAATGCTTTAAATATTACATATTATTGAAAAACGCAAAAACGCACCTTTATTTTCAAAAAGCTTTTATTACCCATAAAATTTTTTTAAAGTTCTATTTCTGAAAATATTTTTTGTTTGCGAGTGCGGGTGTGTTATGTATGTATGTATGATTTAGTTTTGATAAAATTTCAAGATATTCGATTTATTTCAAAGAATGACTTTTAGAAATCACGTTTCGAAATATATTGTGCACTTTTACAATCGATATATCACATGTTCAAACGTTGCACTCGATGCTAGGAAAAAATCTCTCAGGAAAATCACAAAATGCATGTGAGTCGACGAAAATGAAAAAAAAATTGTATAAAATAATAATTAGAATTTTCGTTTCTGATACTCCCATATACAACTAGTTTGATATCAGATTTATATATGATTATTAAATATTCGGAACATTTCTCTACATTAAGTTTCTTAAAAATCTTATTCCGGTCACATTTTTTTAGTTAGCTTAGAACAAAGTGGGTAAATTCACTACAATTATATATAAATAATCTTATACTCTTCAATACAAAAAGAATTTTAAACCAGCCTTATAAATTCGAATAAATGTTCAGGACATTTGTCTACTGTTTATAATTTTTTAAATATCTCGAAAATCTTAATCCATGCTATCATTTTCATTTAGTTTAGCAGAAATAAGGTAAAATTTACTACAACTCCATTTAAAATTTGTATACAGCCTCATACGAAATTTTAAATGAAACTGTATGGGTCTTATAATATTGTGGAAGTTTGCTATTAAATATTCGGGACATTTTTCTACTTTTTATTAATCACAAAAATTTGCTCCGGGCTCTCTTTTATTCTTGTTGCTTTAGTAGAAACTAGATAAAATTCATTAAAATTCTGTATCAAAAATTTAATAAACGCAGATACAAATATTTTAAATGAAACTAAACTTTCTTTATATATTTGCAAGTTGCTTCTTAATATTTGGAACATTTTTCTACATTTTATAAAATATCTAGAAAATTTTGTTCCGTGCTATCTTTTTTATAAGTTTTAGAAGAAACTAGATAAAATTCACTACGATTTCATCTAAACTACCCTATATACCCTCATACAAAGTTCTGGAATAAAATTGATTCAATTTGGCCGTTATATAATGTGTTCATTGAAATATTATTATCGAAATAAAATCAAAATATTTTTCTAACATTTTGTATCTCAAATACTTCGTTCCGAATTTTTTTCTAGTCAGCTCAGCAGAATCTAGTAAAAATTTAATAATATTTCGTAAAAACAATGCAATACACTCTTATATGAAAATTTAAAATAACACTAGTCAATTTTTTGTAATGTGCAAGTTTGCTATTAAATTTTTGGAACATTTTATTGCATTTTTTTAAATATTTCGAAAATTTTGCTCCGGGCTCGGTTTTTTGTTAGATCAAATTTACTACCATTCGATATAAATTTACTACGATTTGTAATTAATCTATTTTGAACTCGCTATTACGCATTTTAAAAATTTTGCAATATAATTATTGAGGATACTTCTTAACAATTCTTCGAATGACTTGAAAGTTTTCTCCAATACACATTTTTCTAGTTAGCTTATCAAAAACTACATAAAATTTACTATAAGTCTGTATAAGCTGTCTTATGCAGTTTTATATGAATATTTTGAACAAAGCATTTGTTTGTACCCGCATTTTAAAAATTGCTACAAAATATTCTTGACGTTTTGCAAATAACTTGAAAATTTCGTTCCGGGCTTTCTTTTTTAGATATCTTAGCAAGAAATAGATAAAGTTGATGATCCTTCTAATGAACTATCTTATGCATTCTGACACAAAAATTTTAATTATGTGAAATAGAATAAACCAGTTTGATTTGGCGTTTATATACTGTGATTTCGTACAAAATGCTTTATGTTACACATACCGAGAAGTTTTAGTAACTTGCCTTAAGGCAATATGCCATTTACACCTAGCAGTTTTACATCACATTTTAATAATGAAAAAAAAAAGGTTTTCTTATCCACATTTATATATAATTTTAACAAAAATTGTAAAAACTCTTCTTTACATTTGTCTGGAATCCTTGTAATCATAATACTATTAATGATGGTGAGAATAATTTGTAACCCTAATTAACTTCCCGTAGGGTAAGTTATTGTAATGGGTGGAAAATCGAAATTGAAAATTTTTACATTTCTTGACGTTCTGAAGGTTTCTGAACATTTTGGCATACCTCAGAAAAAGTGGATGTGTGTGTGTGTGTATGTATGTATGGATACAAATTTCCAGTCACGCATCAACCAATTCGGGCGCACGGATCAACCAATTTGAATCGTTCGAAAAACATTCGATTCCTATTGATAGGGAGATGAGCTGATTAATTTTTGGCAAAGGCAGGCCCAGCAATTACGGAGATAAAGAGCAAAGAGTGCCGAAAATAGAAATCGAGTTTTTGAGAGAACGGAGCATCTGATTTGAATGTTCTAAAAAACATTCAATTAGTAATGATTGGGACAAGTGATTGTCAGATTTTGGCAAAGGCAGGCCCAGCCATTTTGAAAATACGGAGCTAAATGTGCAAAAAATGGCAGTTTTTGAGAGAACTAAGCGTCCGATTTAAATGATTCAAAGAACTTTCTGATTGTCTTAACAAAATAATTGATTTTGGAAAAAAAAAATTTTGTTTCAACTTTTTTCTTTCAAAAAAAAATTTTTTATATATCGAAAATAAATCAGATTTTATTTTTAATTCTGACTAAAGTTCTAATATATTTTAAACAAATAATTTTAACTTCGCAATTCAGTTTATATAATTCTTATAAATATTAGACCATGTTACAATATTTTGAACTATAATTGTGGGGTTGTTGTATCACTCATGTGCAGTGGCGTAACTATAGGGTGGCGTGGGTGGCAAAATGCCACGGGCCCCCGACCTAAGGGGGCCCCGGCCCGAGAAACCGTGGACTCAGAAATACATTTTTACATTGTACATAAATTCACTTGAAACTTATATTTTATATTTTTTAAGTTCAAAGTCGGAGGCTTGCATCGAACTTACATTCGACCGAATATTTAATTAGTTAAAAGCAAAGGAGTCGCCGTCATTCAGCGAATTGTGTTTTATCTTTTATGAGATAAATGGCTGCGATCGATCTGCATTTGAAAATCTTTAGTTTATATAATATGATATCAAAAATAAATGAAAGAATCTATCATTGTGTATATAATAACTTAAACGTTGTCAACTTTTAAGATAAAAAACAAACACGTGAAGAACTCTTTTCTCAATATCAGGGACGTAGCACGCCTTCGCGGGGCCTCTTATCAAAACTTGTTGGGGGCCCCCTTAAGAAGAAATTTTTATCACAAAATATAAAAATACATGATATTTGAAAAATAGTTATTTATCATTATAATTATTTATCTATCTAATTTTCTATAATTTTTTGAATTTTTCATAAATGATTTCAGATAAAAATATTCTCACCTTATCTTTTTTCGAAAAACTGAATTATTAAGTGATCTTTAGATTTTCTAAAGTTTCTGCCTCTAGGAACAATAGTGACAAGTCTAGTAGACATTTCTGTCCAAAAGTTTTTACGTATTTTCTTTTTAGTTTTAATTTTTACATACCATTTTTCAAATATTTTGCAGCAGAAATAAATTCTCTTAAAGCATTAGCTTACAAGTTGAACTTCAATGCCGCTCGATAACTACGTTCAAGTTATTTAATTTTAT
Source organism: Ctenocephalides felis (assembly GCF_003426905.1). Taxonomy (NCBI): domain Eukaryota; kingdom Metazoa; phylum Arthropoda; class Insecta; order Siphonaptera; family Pulicidae; genus Ctenocephalides; species Ctenocephalides felis. Next base: position 49,599 of record NW_020538313.1, read on the forward strand.
ATAAACCATTGTTTTGCTTTAGATTTTTCATCAATTTCTGCTTACGCTCGTTGGGCCCTAATTAAATTTAAATTTTTGATAGCGGTAACGGTAGCTACTTTAATAGATTAGTACTATAAAAAAAACTTTTGTTCAGATTCTGAACCATTTGCCAGGGAAATTTTGTTTTCGATCAATTTTCAGAGGCGGAATAGAAAATTCTTCGGAATAGACACTTTTACGCAACTGAAAGCAGTAACAGAAGATTTTATTTACTAAGTAGCTTATGGAAGTTGACATTTTATTTTTATTTAATTTTGAATAGGAGTAGAGTTAACTATTGTTTCTTCAAGAAGAAGCTAGATGACAAATATCTCCATCTTCGTTAAAAAAAATCGTCGAAAAAGTATTGAAACGGATTGGATTTCCGAGAAAATGAATACTTTTCAATACTGTTACTAACCAGGGGTGTTGTTTAAAACATAAGTTTTCATAAAGATTACAGTAAAAAAAAGAAATTGTTAATGGAAGGTTATGTAATAATTAAATTTATGAAAGTGGTATTTTTTAAATTTTTATTAAAAAAATACGTTTAATTTAATAAAAATTATTAGGCGTCCTCATGCATTATTCTCATATTTAATTCGTTATCAATGAGTTTTAAACAAAATATACAATCTACACGTTATAATTCTCTGTATTGTATATCTTCCTATGATTGATAGGATCGTATTTATTTATTATTTCATTATAACGAAAATTTACATACCAAATCATCGAGTGATATAATAGTTTGATTATCAATGGCAATAGTAGTCTCGTTGATGGATGACCTCTTTCTTAGAAATCGAAATCGATATTGCGTTTTGAATATTGTTTATGCTCAGTTTTATATCTAAATTGAATTAACATTTGTCTTTCTAGTATATTTCAAGTATATTTTGTGTCATACAACATTATCTGTATTTTCAATACAAATACTGTTTTCGAAATCGAAAACGAAAAGTTATCTAAAAGAGCAGTTTTTTTATTTCGAATTTTAAAATTTCAGTTGATGTAATATGTATTTCTGATAATATTTTCTACTCATTTATTTTATTTTTGTTTTTTTTTTTTTGTTTTTTTTGCGCGATTTTGCTTAATGGCGATGACTGTTTTGATATGTTTTCGACTATATATATAAATTATTCTTATTTAATATAAATAAGTAATACGAAATTTTTATTAAACAACTTCTAAATTTTAATGCTATTGATTTATATAAAAACAATACAACTAATGTTTAAACAAATAAGAAAATTCAACTAAATCAGACATTCTGGTGAAAAAATTATGTACTTTTTTTTACTAATATATCTCACGAACAAAAAGTATTACTTATTTAATTATTTATATTATAATAATAAAAAATATCGTATGCTAAATTTCGAACCATTTTTCCTCTGTCCGCTGCCAGTATAATTTAAAAAAAAAAAAAACGATATTTTGTCAATATCAGCTGATTCGAGGCGTTGCTCGACCACCTTGTGAGGAAAAATTTCCTGCATTATATTTTTCAATGTGTTCGATAAACACTACGCTTGGTAAAATTATTTATTATTGACCCTTTTCACTTGCAAATTGCAACTTACAACAGTTTTTCCCGGTATTCGAGTCGAAAGGGTTAAAAATTGATAACAATCGAAATAATTCATCAGAACAATAAAGATTATCAATAATTATCTCTCATTTTTCAATGGTTTTATCAAATTTATTAAAACTAGTGAAGATATTAGTAGACTAGTATATTTACAATCTCAATTTGCAGAGGGGATGTTAACTGAGGAATTTTAACAGGAGTCCGTGATATTTGTACTCATATCAAATTTAACTTCATTCCCGAATTCAAATCGTCTTTCTGATTCCAAATTAATAATCGATTATGTAGAAATCCTTCCTGAACTATATAAATTCATCTTCTCAAAATTGCGATCTTCATAATAAAGCATTTATATAGTAGCACATCAACTACAAAAATATATGTGTAATGAAAATAAATGAGATCCTCACTTACTTAGCAATTTCTGGGAAATCTGGAAAACCAAATTCAAAAATATAAAATTAGAGCAAATGTACGTGTAAAAACTATGAAAGTTAAAAACAAAATAGATGGATTCTTGGATAATTATAGATAAAACAATGTAATCCAGTGATTGATTTCTATTAAAAATAATACAAACATATAACAATAACATGTCTCTTGATGGATACTCAGAAAGTCGTTTTCTACATGTTTATTTCTAATCTCAATAGTAGTTAAAGATTAATTTATTATATAAAGATCTTTGGAGAATGTTAATACTCGAGTGTGAATCTACGCAAATGAGTAAAAGCATGCGAAGAATGAGTACAAATTTACTTGGAGGAGTATTAATCTACTCCAATAAGTGTAAATCCACGGGAATCAGTGTGAATCAACTTGAATGAGTAAAGATATGGGAATGAGTATAAATCTATTTGAATGAATATTAATCTTTCCCAATGAGTGTGAATCTATTTCTACATGAATGAGAAAAAATATGGGGATGAGTATAAATATACTTGGATGAGTATAAATCTACTCCGATCAGTGTAAATCTATGTGAATGAGTGTAAATTTACAAGTATGAGAACAAGTCTGTTACATTAGGTGTAAATATATTAAAACTACTACAATAAATGCAATTCTGTATAATAAGAGTAAGTATACATGTATGAGCACAAATATACTGTAATAAGTGTTAATCTACTCCAATGAGGATCAATCTACATGAATGAGTGAAAATAAAACAATAAGTATGCATCCAATATGAATCTACATAGTAAGTCCAACATAAATCTACAAGTATGAGCACAAATCTACTACAATAAGTGTAAATCGGTTCCAAGTAAATCTACTGCGATGATTTTAAACCTACTACAATGATATTAAATCTGGTTGTTTACTGGTGTTTTACTAAAGAAAGTGAGCATCTACAACAAAGTGTGTAAATCTGCTCGAATAATTGTAAATCTACTACAATAGTTTGAATCTACTACCATAAAAGTTAATTTACCTCAAAGATTGAAAATGTATGAGAAATGCCATCTAATATCTTCTAATAACTTCTTGTAATTAACTGCTGTAGATGTTTCATAAATACAAAAATGAGTAGATAAGGGGTGGAGCATCTAATAAAAACAATATTTAAAAAATAGATAGAAAAAGATGTATAACTAGCAATCGCCATGATTCTTACGACGTTGCCACCGGGAGAAAAACGGCAATGTTTGAAAATCCATAACAAAAGAATTTTCTTTCGTTGTTATTCGTTTTGGTTGTGAGCACTGTTGTTTAGTTTACAAGACCTCAATGTATTTTTGTATGTTAATTGTATTTTAAGATGTGTTGTTGATTTTACGTTAGATTCAACACACTCACTCACACTTGAGTGGGGTAAAAAAAAACAGGCTAACATTTGCCTTGAAGGTGTAAAAAATATAAAATAGCAAATAAACTATATAGTGGGGTGTATGTCATCGTGTCTTAGGGCAAATTGCTGGAACTTTCCGTACCGTAACAAATTGTTAGAGGAATACTGAATGTTTTCGAATAGATTAGAATAGATTATTATTAATATTGTAGCATTGTCTAATATTTATAAGAATTATATAAACTGAATTGCAAAGCTGAAATTATTTGTTTAAAGTATATTATAACTATAGTCAGAATTAAAAATAAAATCTAAAGTATTTTCGATATACAATTTTTTTTTTTTTTTTGAAAAAAAAAGTTGAAACAGAAGTTTTTTTTTCCAAAATTAATTATTTTGTTAGGCCAAGCAGAAAATTCTTTAAATCATTTAAATCGGACGCTTAGTTCTCTCAAAAACTGCCATTTTTTACATATTCAGCTCCTTATTTTCGAAATGGCTGGGCCTGCTTTTGCCAAAAACTAATAAACACTTCTCCCAATCATTACTAATTGAATGTTTTTTAGATCATTCAAACCGGATGCTCCGTTCTCTCAAAACCTAGATTTCAATTTTTTGCACTCTTTGCTTTTTATCTCTGTAACTGCTGGACCCGCCTTTGACAAAATCTAATCAGCTCATCTCCCTATCAATAGGAATCGAATGTTTTTTAAACCATTTAAATCGGTTGATCCGTGCGCCCGAAAACGTGACTGGAAATTTGTATCCATACATACACACACACACACACACATACACACACACACACATCCATTTTTTCTGAGGTATGCCAAAACGTTCAGAAACCTTCAAAACGTCGAGAAATGTTAAAATTTTCAATTCCGATTTTCGGCCCATTACAATAACTTACCCTACGGGAAGTTAATTAATAAAAAACAAAAGATCATTACTTTATATTCACATTTATTTATTTATATTCATCACTAACTTAGTTAGTCACAAAATAACTATAAAAAGTGTGAAGCACTGGAAAACGAGCAGACTGGTGCAGACACTATATTCTAATAAGGATTCTAATGACTAATTTGGCGTAAAAACACAACATCCACTATGCTAATCGTTTTGGAATTGTTTAAAGGCTTTCCTAATCACTTTTTCATACTTTTCAATGTAATAATTAATGAACATATTCACTATTTCAATGGCAAATTGAAATGTTTCAACATAACCTAGAAACCATTCACTCACAATGCCGAATATTATGCTCCCGATTACGTCGGTTGGTACTAATGCATAATGGCAAATGTAATTGTAACTTATTTATAGGTTAAGGATTTTATGTCAAACATAGAAAATGCAAAATAAATGAGATTTTATTGAATAAATTATTATATTTTAATCATTTTCACTAAAAAATTAAGTTTTATATATTGACCCCGCCCACTCTCGATTGGCGTGGGCGTGGCCGAAAGTGTCTGTTGGCTTGACGCGCGTAGCTGGCTAGATCACTTTCCGAACTTTTAGTTCGAAACGAGACAGAGTCTGCTAACTGTCGATACGGGAATTTTAATTTTAAATTGGAGCACCTGGGAGTCGCTAATTAATAGTAATTAAATAAATTAAATCAATTAGTTTATTAATAATAAAAATTGTTGTTTAATAGTTTATGAATTGTTATATTGTTGTTTGATTTGTTGCTGTGTATTGTTGGGTTTGTTGTTTGAACCAGGGATTTTATATACAATCAGTTCAGGTTAGTCCAGTCATTTATATTATATATATATATATATATATATATATATATATATATATACACACATATGTTTGAGATAGTATTTAATCAGTAAAGCTGATACTTCCCATCCTTATTCAGAATTAGTTTGCAATTTTGTGTTTGAAATAAAAGTATACCTTCACTTAACTTTAAACTAGTATGACTATTAACACAAACACATAAATAAATGTTAAAAAAATTTGAAGTAAAATATTAAATTTATTGTATGTAGATTAAGATTCAATATTATATTATATAATCATTCATGAATCTCTTGACATCTCTATAAAATTAAAATAGTTAATAGTAAAATTGAAATGGTATTTCAAAGTGAAATATGTATATAAATTAAATATTAAAAAATATTGAATATTTATTCTTGCAATCCTACTTTATTGAAAAAATATGAAGGTACAAAAAGTTTTTATATCATTTCTTTGAAAAATAAAAAATCAGAATATAATAGTTTTGATTCAAATTGAGCAGGTCAGTTTTAAATACAAGATTTCTGATATATTATTTTTAAATGATTGTAAAATTAAAATATATATTTTTGTAAATTATGCCGAATATTTATATTGAAAAAATATAATTTTCTATAGGTACTGCAACATGATATATATATTAGAAATTTCATTCCTAATTGTGATTAATTAACATTTGGAAAACTATAAATTCAAATTTCATATTATAAATTTAATAAGTATAGATTATTGTATAGTTATTTTGTTTTTTATAGATTTACTATTATAAATTCAATCAGTAACTCAATTTTTAATTAGGAATATATATTTTGGGATAAACGTATTTTTATATTTCAATGCAATATTAGTTTGATATGAACAGTTTTTTCAAAATATTTATGAATATCTCATTTCATATTATATTTTTCCAATTTATTAAAATTTCAAAAATTATGATTATTAGAATGATTTTATTTCTTGTAGATAAAAAGATTTGAGAAATTTTAGATATTTGCTTGACATAAATATGAATCGACATTTATATAAATTATATAGCATCTCACTTTTTAATCAATATGTCAAACCAATAAAGTTTTTACTAGTATGTTATTATTAGCTTTTTCGAATTGAATTTAATAACGAATTGAGTATATATATATATATATATATATATATATATATATATATTTTGTATGAAAAATTGAAAGTTTTTTTTGTTTATTGCACACGATCAAGTGAAAAATGTTCTATTCATTCAATTAACTTCAATTTAGATGTAATATAATATTCAGCGTGTCATTGAACTGAAGATTCACATAGAATTATCTAATTATGTTAAGACGAGATAATAGTCTTTAATTTTTTTGTTCAACTCTCAAACACTCTGAAATTTTTCAGACAGTGAAACCCGCTAAGACAACCATTTCCCGCATAATACGCCTTTTTACGACAGTTTGTGCTCTTTAAAATATATTTACCCTATAATAAGCTTTCTCACTAAAAACGCGTTTTTAGCCCGTCTCCTGGGCAATCATCTTAGGGGGGATTTACAGTATATAGTTTTTCATTTTAACTAAATAAAGATAATGGAATTTTCATTTTTGTCTGTTTTGTCACTTAACAGGCAAGTCTTTAATGGGTTCAATATAGCAATATTACCAGTAACTCTAAAAATATTATAAGTTATGTGTAAATACTAATATAAAAAAAATATTTGTTGAAAACTTTTGACTATTGTTGGTGTTTTGTTATTTTGGATTGTCTGTTCAAAACTCAACACAATAAATACATATCGAAAAATGAATGATGGCTTGGATGTAGGCTGAAACGTCTAGATTTAATAAACTTGTAGTTTTCAATTATACCATTTTTTATTCGTATTATGCCTAAACTCCCATAGAAATTAGATCTATATATATATCATTTAATTATTCAATAGCTAATGCGTCGGAATAAAATAATTTTTATGTATAAAATTGTACAGTTTCGAGAACTAAATGTGTCTCATCATTCGACTAAAAAAACTTTTTTTCGCTGGAGGAGATTGTTAATTGGCAAGAAACAAACTAAGGGGGCGTCCATTAATGTCGTGAGGTTTAGGGGGGGGGGGGTTGACAAAAAACCACGAAATATCACCTGTATTTATTTTTAACTAATTTTTTTAAAAAAAAGTCCAAACATTTTCAAAAAAAATCGAAAAGTTTACAGTTTTTTCACGTAACTAAAAAAAACGTGATGCTTGGTGGGGGAGGGGAGGTCTAATTTTGAATATCACCATGTATCACCAAGGGGGAGGAGAGGTCCAAAAATCCTTAAAAACTTGCTCAGGTGATTAATGAACGCCCCCTAATGTACTAACTCTTAAAAAATTGTTGACATATTATATATATATATATATATAACTCTTAATATATATATATATATATATATATATATATATATATATATATATTTAGTGTCACAGATGTTGTCTACGGTGAACGCCTGAAATACTGAACCGATTTAAAATTTGTTTTGCTCACTGTGTACTTATGGATCCCATTTAGGACATAGGGTATATTAACAATCTCAATTAATAGCAGAAATTTTATATTATTTAATTAAAAAACATTTTGACATTTTACCATAGTTTGAGTTCTGTCGAGAGTCTACAAGTCTAGACAAAAGACCATAGAGCAACGAATGCTATGAACGATTGAAAAATAAAAATACTAATAGAAAACCTTCACAGCCAACTTGAATCGAATACATTTTATAAGTAAAATCATCACTTGCTTACTTATAACAAATTTTATAAATTTATACTAAACTTTAATTTTTTGTTTTTTTATTTTTTAATTTTAAGAAAACTTTGATCAATAGTATTGGTTAATAAGAACCACTGTAAAGCAGCAAAATATTTTTGATGGCAAAACAACGTTTGCCGGGTCAGCTAGTATATATATATATATATATATATACACATATATATTAACAAAGTCTAATAATCGGGCATAACATCAATAAAAAACATGAATTTCTTTCAAAAATTCATTTTAAATCCATACGTTTCGGCTATAATCCTAGCCTTCATTCAGTGGAAAAATTAGTTGATCTTAGTGTTAAATTGGAAAATTTTAATAATCCATGGTATTAGGATATGGTAATGCACTACACTATGTATTATAAACATTAACTTGAAATTACACAAGATTTTCACAAAATACTGATTTGAAAAAATCACAAATGAATAGTGTGTTATTCGTAGACTGGTTGAAGATGTCATCTTCCATTTGCGATTTTTTCAAATCAGTATTTTTTGAAAATATTATGTAATTTCAAGTTAATGTTTATAATATATAGTGTAGTGCATTACCATATCCTAATACCATGGATGATTAAAATTTTCCAATTTAACACTACGATCAACTAATTTTTCCACTGAATGAAGGCTAGGATTATAGCCGAAACGTATGGATTTAAAATGAATTTTTGAAAGAAATTCATGTTTTTTATTGATGTTATGCCCGATTATTAAACTTTGTTAACTGGCACGGAAATGCAATTTCCAATTGATATGTTTCAAACAAACTTATTATATTAGATTATATAAAATCATATTAATTATAATAAAGAAAGACGATGTTGTATGTCCCAAATCGAGGTTCATTATTCCAAAATTTTATGAATTCTTATATTCAAATCACTTGAGAACATGAACTCCATCATCATATAAATTTCCATCAAAATCGTTAATTTTAACGTCCAGGCCAATCTTTACCGAAAGCTAATCAGCACGATTTCGAACTACAAAAATATAAAAATAAATTTATTTATATAAATTTTCTAAATTGGTATAGGATTCTTGGCAACTTTTACAATATAAATGACAAGCTGTCTTATAAATCTATTAAGTAATTGAGGTGATGAATGACAATGTTTTTTTCATAAGGCAACTCAGTAATACACCTTATATCGGTGAAATAAGAGCATATCACTTTTGGACATTTTGGCAAAAATTTGGACGAAAATTGTGCCCATCATCGCACAAAATGAACAAAATGAAAAATCAAGTAACTGATGGGATTTAAATTTTTGAAATTGGTACAGCTATTTTTGAGAAAACATCACTTTTGGACATTTTGGCGAAAATTTGAACGAAAATTGTGCCCATCGTCCCACAAAATTAATCAACTCAAGTCCTTATCGGGTAACTAATGGAATTAAAATTTTTGAAATTGCTGCAGCTATTTAATAAAATTGAATAAAAAAATTGAAAAAAATGGGCTCACATACAAACTTACGTCAGACGATTCAGCGTCACAAAAAAATAAAAGTAGCAAATTGATTTTTTAGCGAAAACATGACCTTAAGGTAACAAATAATGATGAAATCAATTCCAATGAATTTTAATTAATTGAAATAATTATTAGAAATAAATTTCAAAAAATCAAGATTTTTGTTATCAAGTCTATCAAGATTTAAGTATTCGTTAGCACGGAATAGAATTACGAAATTTTAACTTAATGAGGATTAAAAAGCTGTTTACTAATAATTTAAGTAAACGCAAACAATTGAATTTAACCTCTCACCGACCTCGCGTGTCGTCGTTTCCCATTTTGAATCATTTTGAAGATGGTCCATTTTCTACATTAACATGGCGTGATCATTTTTTTCTGGCTTGTTAACACACCTCATATTTTGTTTAATTTCTTTTTGTTTGAAACTCTATTAACCTTCCATAGTAAGAAAATAAATTTGGTCAAAAATGCTGCTTGTGATTAGAAGAGCAGCAAACGGAATCAATTGTTTTAGATGAAAGAACAAAATATAATAAAAAATACCACATAAAAGTAGAAAATTACCTTTTCTGTTGAGGACTGACAAGTATTAGAATAATATACTAAAATACAGTTCACCAACGCCATTTGAATTGGAACAATGAATTTGCTGCAGCGCAACTGTAAAATTTAAATATAACCTATTTTTAAATATTCTTTAAAATAAATTTTATTAATTTATGATATAATATATGTCATAGTCTTATGTATAATATAGTCAATGTTCATAAGAATTATTTTATTATTAGCCTATTTTTTTAATCGTGCTGAATTAAAGTATAACAATGTTTTTTGGATTCTTTTAGACAATATGATGAGGAACAGATAATTCTCATGTATTTTGATTCCATTTCTAGCTATTCAATATCATTATATTTATTCCGACGTTTTTGATATGATGTTAAAGATTTGATTTTTAAAAAAGAGCAGTTAATTTTGTTTATTGCAAATCTAGCAATAAATATAAATGTTGGGAATTCATCAGTATATAACCAATTTCTACTATTCATTATAACTACTCTCATTGTGATTTCTAGACATCTTTTTGAGTGAAAGTGAAAGATGTACAAGTTTTAAAAAATATTTTTATTTTGCTCACAAATCTGGCAATAAATGTAAAATTTGGCAATTTAATGGTATAATACAAAGCATCAGAGAAAACACATTGAAAATTAAATATTACTATAATTGTTATTGAGTTGTATAACAAGATATAAAATGCAAGAAATCATGCATTTGTGCGAGTATTAATATTATACATATTATTTATTATATTATGAAAATATTTTGTCTATAAAACAGAACATTGTTAGTTGATAAAGCACGAAATCTCTTTCCGACTATAAACAGCACTAGCATGCACAATATAAGCAAAAGTGCATGCAGATAAAGTTTATGATCCAAATCTATGCCTTCAATTTTAACTATATTTTCTATTGAAATCTCTACAATGGCGGTGAAGAAATTGTGAAACGCTGCAACAATTACCTTACAGGGCATCGGCGCTTCAGTATAAATGAATTGATCATAAGTAATACTAAAGTAAATTTCTCCTAGTATCAACACAACAGCCTGAGGTAGCATCCAAAAGACATTTTGGCACAGAATTCGGTTCCGTTACTACAAAAACTCTTGCTGTGCTGTTGACTAATGTAACCAAATAAACCCCGCCTGGGTCCAAATCGAGTTTCGTGACTTTCGCTCCGTTCAAGTACAAATCATACACAGATACGTCTACTTCATATATTCTGGTAGGATTATTGATCACTGAATGTCCGGCAACAATGCTTGGTTTTACAGTCATCGAAAACTCCGAGCCGTATGGATCTCTGATTACCACGTTGTCCCGAATGCAACCGCCTGTCCATCTTCATTCCTTATCATCACCGACATAGCAATACCGCCATATGTATCTATCGTTTCATTTATTGGAGGGAAGCAAGATCCTCTTATTGAAAGGTGTGGTGAAAAGAGTCATAGGGTACGTGTTTATTGCTGTACATTCCAAAAGGATTCACTATGAGGTAGTCTGGTACGCTGTACAATTAAAACCATTGAATATCCTGATTTGCAACTCCTTCTCCGTTGGCAAAGGTGGCAATTGTGACTTGATGCAGGTTTCCAATATTCCTGATATCAGGAAAGCAATTGATATCAACAGTCCACCAAAAATCATTCTTCTGAACGTTCTATCAAGTTTCCATGGTATAATTATATCATGGTATAATCTATGACGTGATCGCATATTGGCATAATTATAATCGCCAACAATGGTTTCATCAACTCGTAATGTTCTAATAGAAAACTAAAAGATCCTAATTGACCGTCCATTTTGCTGGCCTGGGTCATCCATTCATCTATATATCGGCTGTACAGGCCGGAGAAAACTGGAACGCAACAAAAAATAATAATCATATTATAAACCGTTTTAATATCGGTAACTGATTCTGTTCCATATTCGGGTTCTGCATGGTCAAGCCAATGTGGTCGAGGATTATAGTTTTACGATCTTGAATTGAAAGTTTCATTCCGTTCCATATGCAGGCGATGATATATTTTGAGGTGTGCACCGATTTCAAAATGATAAAATAGCGATTTCCTACTAGAAAAATAATAACGTTGGCAATTTTCAAGAGCATGCTTATACTGAAAGTCAATACGAAGCAGTCCTCTTCTCCTAAACATGAAACTGATTTCGTGATTAATGGTCCGTGAAAATTTCCGAGGAGTCCGGTGACATTATGTAGTATGTATAATGACCTATAGTACTTCATCAGCGCGGGTTTCTCATCTGGCAACTGAAACTGGTTGCCCTCAAATGCGAATTGTACGCTGTTCACAACAAAAGCAAGAAAAATACTGTATGCCAAATGCGTATAATACAATTCCTTGGTTAAATATTGAAGTGACGGGACCGCCATCAAAGCCATGAGTGCTTGTTGAATGATTATTCCAATAAAATTGAAAAGTAATAGGTAGTATTTGTTTCCAAAAGATTCACTGATACATGCCCCGAGCGGCAGAAGAAAAATGATTAACAGTTTACGACATTGAAGAATTACCGACATTTCTTTTGCATCAAAAGCAATTTTATTGACCATAAACGAGTGCATCACTTTAATTAAGCATTTTATTTTTTTTATTTAATTTTATTGTCGTGGCAAAATTATTTTATTTTAGATTTTGAAATAATTAATTTAGTGCTATGGTTAAGGTAAGCTAATCTTCTTATAACAAATAGCAAGCATATTCATTAAAATATATTATGATATTTTATAACTTACGCATCTTCATAAATAAAATATAATAGAATATCTCATATAAGATCTACACCTGCTCAAACGATTTTTGAAAAAATTTCAGATGGCTGATTCTGCTGTTAGTGTACAGGTGGCTTTAAGGATAAGGCCTTTAGTCAAATCCGAAATTTCTAAAGGATATGTTAAATGCCTCGAAACAGTGCCAAATAAACCTCAAGTTTTAATAAAAAATCTTTCTTTTACTTACAACCATGTATTTCCACCAGAAGTTTCGCAAGCTCAATTTTATGACACTGCTGTGAAGGGTTTAGTTGATGGATTGTTTAAGGGTAATTTATTTCTACTAGAATTTAATTTTGACATAACATAACTTTGGTGTAGGTGAATTTATCTCTCATCTATAATCCCAAATTCTATTTTTATCTTCAGTATCTTTACTTTATTATTTATTATTTTGTTCAATCTAAAAATATATTTTAGGCTACAATGTGACAATATTAGCTTATGGTCAGACTGGCTCCGGAAAAACTCATTCCATGGGCATGGCTTATTCAGGTGGACCAGTCGAGGAGATGGGTGTTATACCAAGAGCAGTAAAAGACATTTTTCAAAAAATTTCAACTCTGACGGAGCAATATTATTTTCAATTACAAGTTAGATCAATATAAACTACTTTCCAAATATTAAAGTAATAAATTTAAAGTGTATTGTTAAGGAGCATATGGGGTTTAAATGAGAATTAAAATTTAAAAGCCATAACCTTTTTACACTGTAATTAGAGTTTATTTGAATACCCATAAATGGTCAGAAATTAAACATGTCAGATTTTCAAAATCTTTGCATTGTGTTTGTACTTCTATATGTTTGGTTGAATATAATTGTTCTGCACTCCTTAGGAGTGGATATGGATTGCTATTTAATATAATTTGCTTTTAGAAATCATAATAGTTTATGAAATTGTAAACATAATAATAACAGTAAGTCATTTCTTCAGTAAAGTATTTTCTCATGTTCTACAGGTATCATTTATGGAATTATATCAAGAACAATTATTTGATCTTTTATCAAAATCAAATAGAGATCAAAGTATAGTTGATATCAGAGAAGATCAACAAAAAAGAATTGTAATTCCTGGATTAACCGAAATTGAAGTAGGTGATGCAAAAGATGCATTAGATTGTTTAATTAGAGGATATCGTCGCAGAGCTGTAGGTGCAACTGCAATGAACAGTCAATCCAGTAAAAGTCATGCAATATTCACTATCCATATACAACAGCGAAAAATCAGCGATAAGTAAGTAATAGTCAGTAAAAGAAAAAAGCTTTACGTATTATTTTTTTGTTATTTAAAACTGGATCTAGTAATGATGAATGAAAATAATGGTTTTTGAATTGAAAATTATTTTAGTTCACCATGGTTGTCGCTTCGAAACCATACATACAAAGCATTTGTGCGAAAATTATGCGTGTGTAATGTTAGCGTTTTTTTGGATCTTCTGTTGACGTTTTCACAAAAACGATTGAACTGATTTCATAACTTCAAATGCCACTGTATGTAATTTGGTAAGGACTAGCATTGATTAGTTTTGTGCGACGTTTGCGATCATAGTTTTAAAGAACATAATAAAATATTATGGTCCTGCGACAAGAGGTTTAATTTTAATAAATTCATTAAAGTTTGAAAAAATTTGATACCAGCTTCTCTCTAGGTCGATTATTCCACATTTAAATGTCTGAATATTTCCTTTTTATTACTAGAAATAGTCTAACAAAATGCAAGTTACATTTGGTAGACTTGGCAGGATCTGAAAGAGCAAATAAAACAAAAGCAACTGGTAATCGCTTCCGAGAAAGTGTAAAAATTAATAAAGGATTGTTAGCTCTGGGTAATGTCATATCAAGATTGGGCGAGGGCTGTACGGGTTTCATAGGTTATCGTGACAGCAAATTAACAAGACTACTACAAGGTAAACTAAAACTTTAATTATTACATATTTATATATATATATATATATATATATATATTGTTACGAATGTGTGGGTGATGACCCACACACAGATATAAAATAAGACATGAATACTCCACTCCCTATACGCATATACGAGTAAAAACCATGTCACTGATGAGTGTGTTCGAAGGCCTGTGGGGTAGTTAGTCTAGGAACAATCTAGACTCTAGAAGTAGTCGTAGTCTTGGGCTAGTCGTTGTCGAGGGTGTGAGTTGCCTGCAGGGCTTCAGAGTCGGCAAGCGTGCGGTCAACCGCACGAAAGTGTTAATCAAAATGTTTATACGAGTAGTGTGATTCTAGAGAACGTTATGGGGCGCAGCGTTTCGGGAGCTGTCGCCGAACCGAAAGTAGACTTATTGTTAGTGTAATTAGAAAATGTGATTGTTAAGTTAGTGAATCGGGCCCGATATATGGACAGGTTATGGACACGAATCAAGTCGTTAAAGGCTTATATATATATATATATATATATATATATATATATATATATATATATCGTAGGGTCCGCCGTAGTCAAGATCGTTAACGCGATGACTTTGTATGGACAAGGTCGCGCGTTCGATTCCCCGCTCTGGCAACCTGGCATCGGGCAGCGCGATGTCCATTTTCAATTGAAAATATAGATCAAAATATGTTTCCAATTGAAAATAAGCCCATCTCGGGCACTGCGGTGTGAAATGGAAATGGGAAAAACTCTCACACTACTTCTTCCCTGAATCGAGTTATATTATTATATATATATCGTTGTGTTGAAAAAATATTTGAGTACTGTGCTATCCAAATATCTCTTGAGTATGGTCATTTTTGTTTAATTTGTGTTTACCGATCCCCAGACCAAAATGGTTCCACATTTAATACTCTCTTTACGATCTTCTAAATGAGCTGTCTAATAAATACGATAAAATAATTTTATGCGGCGATTTTAATATCCATTTTTAAAAAAACATACAAATTGTTAGATGATTTTAAGATCTTAATTCAATCATTTAATCTGAGCCAGACTATTCATACTCCAACTCGTGTAACTCCACAGTCGGCCTCGTGTATCGATAATTTTTTTACTAATGTACAATTCATTGAATCCTCTGTTACAAACACCACTCTATCGGATCATTACGGTATATCTCTTGCGATTGCATCTAAGGCAAAACCATTCAACAATAAAATAAGTTATTCGAGAATTTTCGACTCAGCCAATAAGCTATGTTTCAAAGCCTTACTGGAAAAGATAGCCTCGTATTCAGGATAATAATGACGCTAATGCTTTATTTATAACTTCATGTCATTCTTTCTATACAATTTTAATTTAGCTTTCCCTTCTTCAAAAAAAATCCAGGCCCCTAAACGGAATTTGCCCTGGTTCACTAAGGGCTTATGTATATCATTCAATAGATTAAAATTTCTAGAGCGTCTATCCAAACGGAATGGTACTTTATCGTTCCAAATTTACTTTTTGAAATATAGGCAAACGTTTAATGATTTAATTGATTAAAAGGCTTATATATATATATATATATATATATATATATATATATATATATTCCATTTTCAATTGAAAATATAGATCAAAATATGTTTCCAATGAAAATAAGCCCATCTGGGCACTGCGGTGTGAAATGGAAATGGAAAAACTCTCACACTACTTCTTCCTGAATCGAGTTGGAGTTTAACTCAGCTCACGGACCTGCCCTAGGGCAGAGCACTCTTATTATTATTATTATATATATATATATCGTACGGATATATACGGCATCCGATTCCGACATACAAGTTGTTTTGATACGAGTTTCAGTCATTCCGAATCGTTCATATCTGTTTGTCATGTGTGATATATTTTCAATTTCTAGATTCTCTTGGGGGCAATGCGGTTACATTAATGATAGCTTGTGTAAGCCCAGCGGATTACAACATAGAAGAAATAATGAGCACGTTACGATATGCAAATAGAGCAAACAAAATAAAAAATAAACCAATTGTAAATAAAGAGCACAAAAATGAACTTGTACTGAAATCGAGACAAGAGGTTACAACATTTTGCACAAATTTACTTATGTATATGTATATATATATATATATATTATATATCATTAAGAAAAATTAAGAAACTTGAAAAAATTCTAAAAGATTATTATTATTTATATAATACATACACATTATATACATTATTACATAATTTCAGATAAAGGATAATAATTTATTGAAAGCATTAGATTCATTAGATGATGAAACTAAGGGAGAGTTAAGCACAAGTGAAAGATCATGTAATATTCGTTTACATACAATTAAAGAAAGCATAGATGAAGTGCAGGTTTGTTTTCATATTTTATATCACTGACAGTTCAAAAAACTCTGCTTCTAATGATAAGTTTGAGAGTGATTTTTGAAATATAAAAGTATAGAATAACATGTTTATAAAATGAGACAGTCTTAAATCCATTTTTAGAAAACACTAATAAAGTTTATACTCATATTTTGGACCATGGTATTGAAAAAAGACCTGTATCAGTAGTGTCCTGTGAAAGCAGTGGTTTTCAAGAAGATGTTCACTTAGAATCATCTGAAAGCATTACTGACCTTGATGTAAAGGAACAACAAGATAACCATTTATCTCAGCAGGCAGCTTTAACAACAGGGCTCCAACAATTAAATAAGGAATGGCTTCGAA
The DNA here is from genome assembly GCF_003426905.1 of Ctenocephalides felis. Lineage (NCBI taxonomy): Eukaryota > Metazoa > Arthropoda > Insecta > Siphonaptera > Pulicidae > Ctenocephalides > Ctenocephalides felis. The sequence continues at coordinate 66,999 of NW_020538313.1, forward strand.
GCGAACATTAGTGGCACAAGTTGCACAAAAAGTGAATATGCCAATACCTGAACCTAAATATGCTCCAAAAGACTTATTTGATATGATTGCTGACCCAAGGCGTTCAGTTGATGCCCATAATGGTATTATTACAATCAAATATATTAATCTGATATTTTTATAGCAACAAAAATATGTAAATATGTGAAAAGATACAATGTTAGTATGGGAAAGTTAAAATAATTTTCATTGTATCTGCTTAGAGCGCGGTACTGAACTGGAGAATCAGCTAACAGAAGCAGTGGCGAAAGTTGCTCAATATCAACAGGAAATGGATAAGCTACGCGAGCAACATAGACATGAATTGGCTGAATTAATGACAGCTGAAAAAAAGGCTCAGAAAATGAAAAAAGATCCAGATCATCTTAAGCTGGATTTCGAGCCAATGAGTTCATCAGAAAGTGATGATGAGGTTTATGCAGATTCCGCTAAAAAAGATCCTGATTTTAGATACTAACGCCTATGTATAAGCAAGTCCGGTTAGTGAAGGTGAGTGAAATCATATTAATCAGTGAACATTTTACTTTTGATTATTTAAAATGAGTGATTTTTTTTTTACAATAATATTTGGGTTAAATAATGCTTAAAATTTATGACCGTACTGGATTTATGAGAGTCTGGGAACACAAAGCAAAAGCTTTGTGCATCTTGTTTCTCCAAATTAAATTAAAATTAAAGCATGAGATATACATAAATATCAATATTCTCAATTACTCTCTAATATATTAGCAAATTAGTTGGCAGTGTTTTCTCTCTCCGATGGTATCAATTGATTTTTTAGGTTTGCTCACGTAGTTGAAATATAAAAACTTTTTGTTATTGGATAGCAGACAAAAAAAACGGCAGTGTAAAAATTGGTTTGATAAATTTTGTTCTGGTGATTTTCACTCAAATATGAAAACGCTCTGGTCGTCCAACTTGTTGAATAAAAAAATTGATTACAAAAGTGATCTAAATTCACAAAACGAAATGGTGATTTATTCCATTATTGGCATCACATATTTTTGGCCACTCAACAAAAATTACTAGACCATATAATGCTGACCTTCCTTTTTTATTACTTTTGGTTTTGATCTTTACAAAACTCCTTTAATGCTAAACAATTCAATGATTATTCTTGATCAGTTTTTGTTAATAATAACCAGAATTTTAGAAGTGGGATTATGCTTGCTTGAAGTAGCTTAAAAGATGACAAAAATCAGTGATAAAATAGACAATGCATTTAGAATAAAGTTATTTAGTTTCATAAAAAAAATGTTGATTTTCTTCCGCACTTAATTTAGTTGCCAACTTGATATTATATAATCATGTTTATAATTTTTTTTTGAAAAAACTTTCCTTTTGGTCAATTATTCCTTTTTTTGCTCATATACAGAAACTGCCAAGGCATAAGCGAGTGTCAGCAGATGTAAGCCAATGTAGCTGTAAAGGTAAATGTGAAAACAGATTATGTGGTTGTCGCAAAAACAACAGGAAATGTTACAGGAAATGCAAGTGCTCAAAAGAAAACTGCAAAAATATGTAATAACACCAAATCCGATACTAGTGAATGCAGGTGATATGTTTTTTCTTAAATATAAGGATATATCCTTATATTTATGAAAAAACATATCATTTCATATATGAAATGAGTAATAAGACTGACAATATTTTCAAGATTAATAATTACCTGTTTTAATGCCATATTATTACTTAAAAGGCTGAATTAGATGTTTAATAATTTAGTATAGAAGAATCAACATTTAATGAGAAATAATTATAAGTAATTTCATGAATTCTTTCCTAGATTGAAATAATTAGAAACAAAAAATGAATTGTTGATCTAATACATTCCATTGATTTTAAATTTCTAAAAATAATTATTTAATGTTTATTATAGGGTATTAATATAATATTAAATTAGTATTGCTTGTTATTGTAGATTTAATTTTTTCTTAACGCAAAGGCTCGTTTTACGAAAAATGTATATATAGTTAAAATAGTGTATAGAAAATTTACATACAGCTAACAATTTTAAAATGTAACTTAAATTTTTACTATAAATAATATATGCATATAAAAGGTGCAAAGCAATGGTTTTAAAGGTCTTTTTGAAAGATTAGGTTTTGATATTTAAGTATTTTGATATCAAACTGTATATATGTAATAGTTAATAAAAATAAATCTATTTTATTAAATGTATTGTTTTTGTTAAGTTCTTTTGATGTCTGTTCGCCGATTCAACAAAATCCAGGTCTATGGAATTTCATTGTTTAGTTTCAAATGCTTGTCAGGTGAGCAATTTATCAATAATTATTGAATTAAATCATACTAAAAAAAACTTCTTCAAATCGACCAAAAATGGTTTAATAAGAATTACATTTTTATAGGTTTAAAGAAATTCATATAGGTAAAACATTAATTTCAGTATCTGTTTAGTTTTTTTTTCTTCAAATAACACTTAATATTTAGTATTAGATTCAATTTCTAAAGTATAACTGTACTTACTGACCTTGATGTAAAGGAACAACAAGATAACCATTTATCTCAGCAGGCAGCTTTAACAACAGGGCTCCAACAATTAAATAAGGAATTGGCTTGGAAGCGAACATTAGTGGCACAAGTTGCACAAAAAGTGAATATGCCAATACCTGAACCTAAATATGCTCCAAAAGACTTATTTGATATGATTGCTGACCCAAGGCGTTCAGTTGATGTCCATAATGGTATTATTACAATCAAATCTATTAATCTGATATTTTTATAGCAACAAAAATATGTAAATATGTGAAAAGATACAATGTTAGTATGGGAAAGTTAAAATAATTTTTCATTGTATCTGCTTAGAGCGCGGTACTGAACTGGAGAATCAGCTAACAGAAGCAGTGGCGAAAGTTGCTCAATATCAACAGGAAATGGATAAGCTACGCGAGCAACATAGACATGAATTGAAGACGCAAAAGCTTTGTGCATCTTGTTTCTCCAAATTAAATTAAAATTAAAGCATGAGATATACATAAATATCAATATTCTCAATTACTCTCTAATATATTAGCAAATTAGTTGGCAGTGGTTTTCTCTCTCCGATGGTATCAATTGATTTTTTAGGTTTGCTCACGTAGTTGAAATATAAAAACTTTTTGTTATTGGATAGCAGACAAAAAAAACGGCAGTGTAAAAATTGGTTTGATAAATTTTGTTCTGGTGATTTTTCACTCAAATATGAAAACGCTCTGGTCGTCCAACTTGTCTGAATAAAAAATTGATTACAAAAGTGATCTAAATTCACAAAACGAAATGGTGATTTATTCCATTATTGGCATCACATATTTTTGGCCACTCAACAAAATTACTAGACCATATAATGCTGACCTTGCCTTTTTTTATTACTTTTGTTTTGATCTTTACAAAACTCCTTTAATGCTAAACAATTCAATGATTATTCTTGATTCAGTTTTTTTTAATAATAACCAGAAGTTTTTAGAAGTGGGATTATGCTTGCTTGAAGTAGCTTAAAAGATGACAAAAATCAGTGATAAAAATAGACAATGCATTTCAGAATAAAGTTATTTAGTTTCATAAAAAAAATGTTGATTTTCTTCCGCACTTAATTTAGTTGCCAACTTGATATCATATAATCATGTTTATAAGTTTTTTTTGAAAAACTTTTCTTTTGGTCAATTATTCCTTTTTTTGCTCATATACAGACACTGCCAAGGCATAAGCGAGTGTCAGCAGATGTAAGCCAATGTAGCTGTAAAGGTAAATGTGAAAACAGATTATGTGGTTGTCGCAAAAACAACAGGAAATGTAATAGCGCCTGCAAGTGCTCAAAAGAAAACTGCAAAAACATGGCACAAGAAGAGCACTCTGGATCAATGAATATTAAGGAGGAGACTCTAGATAGTATATGCATACCAGTACCTAATAACACCAAATCAGATACTAGTGAATGCAGGTGATATGTTTTTTCTTAAATATAAGGATATATCCTTATATTTAGGAAAAACATATCATTTCATATATGAAATGAGTAATAAGACTGACAATATTTTCAAGATTAATAATTACCTGTTTTAATGCCATATTATTACTTAAAAGGCTGAATTAGATGTTTAATAATTTAGTATAGAAGAATTAACATTTAAATGAGAAGCAATTATAAGTAATTTCATGAATTTCTTCTTAGATTGGAATAATTAGAAACAAAATGAATTGTTGATCTAATACATTCCATTGATTTTAAATTTCTAAAAACAATTATTTAATGTTTATTATAGGTTATTAATATAATATTAAATTAGTATTGCTTGTTATTGTAGATTTAATTTTTTTCTTAACGTAAAGGCTCGTTTTACGAAAATGTATATATAGTTAAAATAGTGTATAGAAAATTTACATATAGCTAACAATTTTAAAATGTAACTTGAGTTGAGTCTTAGAAATTTTTACTAAACAGCATATAAAAGGTGCAAAGCAATAGTTTTAAAGGTCTTTTTGAAAGATTAGGTTTTGATTAGTTTTAAGTATTTTGATATCAAACTGTATATATGCAATAGTTAATAAAAATAAATCTATTTTATTAAATGTATTGTTTTTGTTAAGTTCTTTTGATGTCTGTTCGCCGATTCAACAAAATCCAGGTCTATGGAATTTCATTGTTTAGTTTCAAATGCTTGTCAGGTGAGCAATTTATCAATAATTATTGAATTAAATCATACTTAAAAAAAACTTCTTCAAATCGACCAAAAATGGTTTAAATAAGAATTACATTTTTATAGGTTTAAAGAAATTCATATAGGTAAAACATTAATTTCAGTACCTGTTTAGTTTTTTTTTCTTCTTCAAATAACACTTAATATTTAGTATTAGATTCAATTTCTAAAGTATAACTGTACTTTTGATTTGATTTTATAGATTTAGTGGAGAAAAGTTATATTGAAAAAAATTATCTACTTAGAAGAGGAATCAGTGCCGACATACTTTTAGTATTAAGCATGTGTTTTAAAAATAAGTTTTTATAATCACAAAAATGTGAATAAAACATTTATATAACAGCACTAAATGAATGTCAATCAAACTCTTAAAAAAAGCTTAATAATTTTTGCTTCTTTATTTTATTTCCTTCCCATAGAGACAATTAAATTAGACAGAAATTCAGCAATCCTGAACCGATTTTAAAAAATTGAAAAATATCAGTTGGAAATCGTGCTAATTAGTTTCTCGTAAAGATCGGCGGGTCGTTTTTTCGTAATCAATTGTTAATTTTTTGAGGATTTCATTAATATATATAGAGGATTTCATTAATATATATACTGTTATTAAACGGATATAATAATACATTAACTTATTATTATGTTTTCGAAATATTTAATAAATGAGTATACTGTATAATGAACATCAGTAAAACCTACCATTGATTTCGTTATTCACATCATTAGTACTTTCTGTCAAATATTTGTTGGATTACATCATAGATAAACAAGTCTGTTATTAAACGGATATAATAATACATTAACTATTATTATGTTTCGAAATATTTATTAATGAGTATATGTATAATGAAACATATAAAACCACCATTGATTTCGTTATTCACATCATTAGTACTTTCTGTCAAATATTTGTTGGATTACATCATAGATAAACAAGTGGATTTTTAAATAAAGTAAAGTAGTAATGTGCTAAAAAAATTATTTGAACTAATTTATATTTAAATTGACGTTTAAAAATTGACATTAAGAGCTCCAGTTTCTGACCCTCAGATTCTTCGTGTGGCAGTTTCTGACCCTGACCGTATTTTAAATAAACTGAAATTATTATTAAAATAAATAAATTAAATATTTATTCTAAAAATATACAGTTTGTTAAAATTTAACGTATAAATAGTTCAAGTCTTGTTATAACATATTACACAAACAAAAAATTAAATTAATTATTTAAATTACTTGGACTTTTTTTTTATTTTAAGAGCTTTTTGTTTTCTTTTTTTCTTCAAGTTTTTCTTTTTAATTATTTTTTCTGCCTCCTTGATGGCTTTATTTTTGGACCTTTCAGCTTTTTTCAATTCTATTTCTTCTTCTAATTTTCATTTAATTAATTGTAATTGTATAATTGTATAATAATAAAAATATTAGTAAACTAAAACAGTCATAATTTAAGCGTTGATAAAACTGACATTTTTTTATTAATAATTTATCACTTAAAAGATGTATTTACAAGATTTAAATACAATCTTTCATTTATACCAATGAATATTAAATGTAAATTAATCACTTTACTACGAAAAATAGTAAAAAATATAAGATAACAATAAATATTATTATTTTTACATTTAATGAACAAGTGACTAAAAACATGTAAAAGATAACCTAGCTTTTAGAAAGTTAGAATTGTAGGGTCAACAACTGTGACATACACTTAAAATTGAGCCTAGTTATTGACCCTCAAATTTCAGTAATAAAACTAAATTTAATATGTTTTATAAATATTTTAAAATGAATTTTAATTAATTATTGACTTATTTGTATATTTTTAGTTAGATTTTCGTACTTACATCATAATTAGTGCACGAACTCAATTGTCGTAGCTCCTTACATAAACTGTTTAGACTAAAGCTAAAAAATGGCTTCCACAGTCACTTTTGGTTTAAAAAATTTTTTTTATTTAGTTAATATTTTTTATATTTTTTTAATTGACATTAATGAGGCATAGAATAAATTACTGTCAATTAAGAAAAAAATTATTTTCACATTAAATGTATAGTTTTTTAATTAATTCCAAAAAAAGTTGAAAAGGTCAGAAACTGGGCCAGGGTCAATAACTGGGTCTTTTACCTTATATATATATATTTTGTAGAGTTTCGAACAAGAATCCAAAAATAATACAAAATAAAAAAACAAGAAAAGTTTTTAATAAACAATTTCTTTATTTAATTATTTGTTTACTGTCAACGTTTCGGAACTAGGTACGTTCCATCTTCAGGACATCTGTCAAGAAACATGATCTTGATAAGATTTAAGCAAACAATATGTTTAAGAATAGAAAATAGATTCTTCTTAAATAATAAATTAATTGTAACAAATAATAATGTACAGAAATATGATAATATGATCAAAATGAAAATGATAAAAATAAATGAGTGGATTATCAGAACAGGATATTAAAAATGATAGAAATTTTTTTTTTGAAAGTTATGGAAAATTTTTTTAAGAAAGGATTAATGATAAAATTGAATTAATTACCTGTATGTTTGAATATACGTTAGCACTTTTTCACTAAACAAGAATTTTTGACAAAAAATGAATTTGTGAGTTATTTTTCCGCCGAATAGTTAACTTTTGTAAATCAAAATACTAAAAGTGTTGTCTTTTTTAAAATTATTATTTGAAAACAAATAATATTGTTTTTTCGATGTTATACTATTGGCTTTTGGAAGCGAACTAACTGATTCTACATCAATTAAAAAATTTGTATGACTTTTTATTTTTTATTTTTTCCATACGTTTCGACACATTGTTTTGTGTCATCTTCAGTGGACTATGTAATTGAATTAATCCTAATTATTTCATATTATAAATGTTCACAATGCACAATCCTAATTATTTCATATTATAAATGTTCACAATGCAACAAAAAACCAATCTTTGTCATTTTAAATTGAACCATATATAAATTTTTGAATGAGATTTTTTATGAACTTGTAAAGTACATCACGCCGTACATTTCTGTGCTCCGATGCATTGTGAACATTTATAATATGAAATAATTAGGATTAATTCAATTACATAGTCCACTGAAGATGACACAAAACAATGTGTCGAAACGTATGGAAAAAATAAAAATGTTTTAAAGTCATACAAATTTTTTAATTGATGTTTTGCCCTGAAAACTGAATATCATATATATATATATATATATATATATATATATATATATATATATATATATATATATATATATATAGACACAAACTTGTAAATAAATAAATATATATATATATATATATATATATATATATGCCCAAGAAACAATTTCATTATATTATTTCACCATCTGAAGACAAACCTCTCGCTTTATATATATTTATATATATATATATATATATATATATATATATATATATATATATATATATATCAAGATGTTGAATCAGTGCACGTGAATAAAACTCTGTAATTCTTATTACATCAAATAAATTGGTTTTAGTAATTGTTTAGTAAAACTTGTCGCAAATATCAAAATTATTCGGATGTTACACACAAAGTTGTATTTCATTATTAATAAACAATACTTGTTAGTCTCCATTATATATTCATTAAACAATATTAGAAATAAATTCTTTTTCTACTTACCGATTAACGACACCGCCATACACGAGACCGATAGCAAAACTTTTCGCGTCCAAAAACACTATAAATATTCACCACCCGTGGCATCGACATTAATATTTATATTCTCCAACAGTTGATAAACACTTTGATATATATTTTAAATATTGTTGCAATGTATTTACTAAATTATTTAAAATATTATAACACAACGTAAGGAGCACGTCCATCAGTCAGAACCACACTTTGCAAAAGAACGAAACGAACATGAACGAACACGAACGACGAGCGACGAACATAGATAGATCATTTCGATAAATAAATTGAATAAAAGAATTGTAAATAGATTTAATGATAAAAGACATATATTTTGTTTATATAATATTGATTTTTAATGATAATAGATAGTTTTTATGCGTTTTGAAGTGTAAATTAAGTGTTTAAATTTGTAGTTTTGAATTTGCCGCCATTACGCAAATAGTGTGTACACTCAACGTCAAAAAATATTATGATTTTGAGCTTAGTTTCATTTTTATGATGCCTCTCTTTTCTATTTCCACCTGATCTGCACCGTGTATTGTAGAAAGGAAGTACACATTCCTTTTGTCTTTCCATCTCATGGCCATCAATCTCTCCTTTCTAAAAGATCTTACGTATCCAGGATTCACTTCTTTTGGATTTTTTATATTAATTGGTAAACCTTTTCTATTAGATCTCACTGTTCCATATGCATCTCTTTTGAAAACCGATAACAATTTGAATAGTTCCACAGAACTATAAAAATTATCGATAGTGAGGCAATATCCCTTATTTATTAATGGCTTCATCAAACTCATAACGATTTGAGATGATATTGACAAATTTGGGAACTCACTATCGATAATTGTCCCTTTTCCCGTATATAACATCATAGACCACATATTCGCTCAGAGCGTGACTGCAGCGCCCATGCAGCGCTGGAATAAATATGAACTAACTAAGGCTATCAGTGTGTGGTTTTTATGGGTTTTATATGTTTGTTAAAGAAAAAAGATATTAAATAATTGTTATAAATAATAATAAACATTATACAGTAATAATGTGAACGCTCAATATTTATTGAAATTATTAAATTTACTTCAACGCACCTAAAACATAGTTAAGTGTAATGATTAATTTAAAAAAGAAATGCAGTAAACATTTTTAAGGTTAAGTGCCTTAAAGCATATGTCATGAGCTCGGAATAGTTCTTGATAAAAACAATATAATAATGATAAAAATATTTTATCAATAGAATAAGTAAATAATAAATTAATTTACTCATTTTTTTATTGTTTTTGGTCAAACTAAAGACTTAGACATTATTATAAAGACATGATTTAGGCATTATTATAAAGACAAGACCCAAATAAAATCAAATAAAATTGCAGGAAAAAAACGACTTTAACTTTTCGAGTCTTGTAAATTGAAGGAAATATTGTTGACAAGTAGGTTGGATTCAATACCTCGTCCGATTCACTGCAAATGCGATCATTATTTAAACTGATTGTATAATAAACATTTTACGCTTTTTATTTTTCTTTTAATCACAAAATTACATTTATTATATAATAACATGTAATTAATAGATAAATAATAGTTACACATAATCAATATACAATATATAAATATATATTTATCATTATTTCAGCCTTGTATTACATTGTTTGCAAAACAATATTTTCTAGTAAGCATTAAATTTTGATAAAATAACAATTTATTGACTTATAATTTTTCTTTTTGCTAAAAAACATAACAATTTTCCAACTATTCACAGTACTCCGAATTGAATTTTTATAACTATAAGGTTATGATACTTACTTTATTCTTCTAACCGCAGCGATCCACTTTTCCCATTGATTTTCTTTCCACTTAGCTGTAGAAAATGTATAGAATTTGCAGTCACTTTTTCTGCTAGTATTTCTACAACCCACTATACAACAGCTTTGGTGGCTTATTTTTAATTATCTTATTTAAATTTGAAATAAACCAATATGTTATGTGTTTTTGTTTAAAATTTCTGTTATAGTAGCTTACTTTAATGCTCAAAGTAGCCACAACGAACGCTTCGGTCGATTTGACTTCCCCTTCCATGCCTTCGCACATAGCCAATACCCAGTTTTCGATACGCACAAGAAGTAACTTTTGATGCCAAATCTTGCACGTTTCATGGGCATATATTGTTTCCAGCTTAGTGCTCCTTTATACAACATTAGGCTTTCGTCAATTGTAATTTTCCTTTGAAGGGTATAAGCAGTTTTAAATTTTTTATTCAGAAAATCATATACAGGCCAAATTTTATTCAGTTTCGGATAAGGATGTAAATCATAATTATAGGTTTCATTATTCATAAAATGTAAATACTTTTTGATCAATTTGAACCGCCTATTGGACATTACTTTGGAAAAAAATGGAGTGGCAATAATAGGGTTTTTCGACCAATACATATTTTCATCTGGCTTGTATACGATACTCATATTTAACACTATTGCAAAAAATATTCGCATTTCTGCTGCTGTGACATTCCAATCCATTACAGCACCAGACGTTGAAGGCTCCGTTCTCTGTTCTTGTATAAAATATACATTTGTTTCTTCAACAATTTTTTCAACCAAATAAATAAAAAATTGCAGAGGTGTGAAAATAATTGCAGAGGTGTTGTTAGCAATGCAACATCTTCATTTATGGAAGAATTTCCCATAAATTCAAAAGGAGTTTGTGGCTGTGGAGTATTTGTACTTATATTAATTTCAGTCCAACCATCAAATTCAATTTCATCATCAAAGTCTAACTCTCTTTCAGATTCCAACCTAATAATCGTTGATGTAGAACTGCAGTCTGAACAATCTAAATCAATCTTCTCAAAATTATGATTTCTTGATAATAAAAAAATTATATAATGGCACATAAATTTTATGGATAAATTGAAATAATTCGGATTCATACTTACCAATTTCTGCGAAACAAAAGCAAATTTAACAAAATATAATTATAACAAAAGTACGTGTGATAGCTACGGAAGTTAAAATCAGAATATATAAATCCTTATCTAATTAGAGATAAAACGCTCGACAGTAATCATTGATTGATTCTCATTATAAATAAGACAATCTTATAACAATAACATGTTCCTTGATGGATATTTAGACATGCGTTTTTAAGAGTTCATTAATCATACCAAAAGTCGTTAAAGTTCATTTTCTTATATATACAATAGATAATTCAACTGTTATTATCATATCTAAACTAAACATATCCAAATATATAGTCATCGTAGGCTTTTTATCGCATAACACTTAAACAAAAGTTTTGGCGAGCTATTTAGGTATTTACATAAAATTTGTCAACAGTCTAAAATAAAGTTAATACGTTTAGTAATAATTATTTAATGTGTAAAAATACATTTTGTTTATATAATATTCAATTATATATTAGTAATGCATTGTTTTGGAGTGTAAATTCAGTTTTTAACTTTGTAATTTTAAATTTGGCGCCTCTTACGCAAATATTGATGTACACTCAACGTCAAAAATTATTAATATTTTCCGCCATTTTAATAATCGTATTGCAAAAATTATTTTTATTTCACTAAAAACTTAAAATAACAATGTTAGTGTATAAAGATAGATAATAACTCTTGATTAATTAAATAAAGTAAGTGTAAGTGTCATTTTGCCTTAAATTTCCAATGTCCGACATAATAAAAAATTACATTAAATTTATGAACAATTTAAGTCTGAAATAAAGTTAATACGCTTAATATTATACATTTGATGATTGCAAATGTATTTTGTTTTTATTTTATTGATTTAAAGATTGTTTGTTGGTCTTTATTATACGTTTTGAAGTGTAAATTAAGTTTTTAACTTTGTAGTTTTAAATTTGGCGCCTCGTACGCAAATATTGTGTGTACACTCAACGTCAAAAAATATTACAATTTTCCGCCATTTTAATAATCGAATTGTAAAAATGATTTTTATTTAACTAAAAACGTAAAATAACAATGTTATTGTATACATATAGATAATAACTGGTGTTTAAATAAATAAACTAGTTGTAAGTGTCATTTTGCCTGAAGGCAAGTTGCACAAAAGTGTTGACACGTATAAATATGTGACTTAATGTAGAAAATTTGACAGCTAATTATTTACATCAACTGTCAACTGTCAAGTGTTTTTAAAATAAACAATTACATAATTATAATGAGACTGAGATTTTTATATAATATTTTTCCAACTGATTTTTAATATATGGTGCTTGTTAGTGGTTTTGTGATAAAAGTTTTGGCCGTGTTTCAACAAAGGTTCCATTCAATCTTGATATCAATCAGCAGCGATATCAGTTTTCTGATATCAAGTACTTTCTTATAGACGCTTATTGTATTCTTTGTTTAGTTTGTATAAATATTTATTGAATGAAAGAATATACTTCTTGTATTGATGTCTTTATCATTTTATCGTATCGCTTTTATTTACGATAAAAAGTTTAACACAAATAATAATAGAAACAGAACTAAATATCAGAGGTTTCTTGAATCTAGGGGATGCAGGGTATAAATGTAAATTATATGTCTTTTTTTTCTCGAATTTTTCAGCGGTATATATATATATATATATATATATATATATATATATATATATATATATATACAGGGCCGGTCCTGGGGTCCTTAGCGCCCGCATGCAACTTTTTTTCTAGCGCCCCCCACCCCCTTTAAATTTTAACTGTTTTAATAGTTTGGCATGTAAATTATATAAATATTTACATATTTTTTAAAAAAATATTTTTAATTATTCTAGATTTAGTACATAAAAAATTAAATATAATCTAAATAATTAAGTATATAATTATAATCAAATATTTTTTAATTTCCAATTATTTTTAACGTATGTGTTATATTAATATTTGGGTTTTGAAACATTTTACTTATTTATTATGCAATTTTTTCTATTGAGCAACTCATGCCAAGAGAGCTAAAAAAAACTAGCTTTTCAATTTCAATCAAAATACTCATATTTCATGTTGAATTTTTCAAATTTTAATTTAATTTAATTTCATTATTTACAATATCCAAAATTGCGTCGTAAACTTCTCCTGATTGATATCGTAAGAGCCGTATTGTATTTATCCTTGCTTTCGCGTCATATTCAGGGTATCAGGTTTTAAAGTTAAATTTTCAACGTATTTTAGAAGTATTGTCCAAAAATCAGTAAAAAGTGACCAGAAATTACACATTTCCTGAACTATATTGGAAAAAACTAATTATATGTGATTTGTAATATTTCTGCATAGTTAACTATTATTAAATTTAGAGTATGGACACCACTAGGTATAACAAAAATCTTGAGATTTTCGTTCCAAAGTAAATTTTGCTCCCATTTTTCATATTTGTTCCATATCCATAACCCTAACTATGTCTTCAACATTCAAAGTTCATCAGATGCAAAACATTTGCAACAAAAACAAAGGTTACAATTCAATTTTTCGGAATAAACTTGCCCTTTTCTAAGCACTGACTCCCCATTTTTCATTTTTCCGATTATATTTTGTTTAAACTAAATCAGCTTGCTATTTTTCGTCAATAATGCCCAATAATTAATTTAATCACTCGCAGGTTTGCGCTTATGAAATTGAACACTAATTTACTTTTCAAGTTCACGGTAACTTCAAACAAAACTAGTTGGTTTGGTATTTAGCCTTGAGGCAAGTTACATGAACTTGACGATATGTGTAAATAATCGACTTAATAAAAAAAATGTGTAAATAGTATACTACATCAATCCTACTTTAAAAAAAACGATAATATTTTTAGGAAAGTTTGACGAATTTTTAAAATTAAACTACTTGTAAGGCCGTAATATTACAGTAAGTTCTATAAGACCATGATGTATATCGCCAAAAAAAGTTCCATGAAAAACGGCTTAAATTTTTTTTCAACAGTTCATTACAAGAAAACGGCTCGGTACATTTTCACCTAAAATTAATCAGTATCATTCCCAACTAATATCTTTCGAACAGTTTTTGATTTTTTAAAATCGGTTAGGTAGTTTTAGCTTGAATGTGGACGAAAAGTTTAACATTTTTTTTTAAATTACAAAGAAACGGTTTGGCAGATCGTCTCACAAAACTGACAAACGATAGTCCTCATTGAGATACATCAAATCGCTTTTAAATTTCTGAAATCGGTTCAGGCGTTTTTTTCCTTCCTTTTAAGAAAACGTCGATCAAAGGTTTAATTTTGACAAATGCCAAAAAAACGATACTAATTTTTGCAAACTTTGAAGATTTTTTAAAATTAAACGACTTGTCGTAGGACCGTAATATTTTAGTATGACCTATAAGACTGTGGTATCTACCGTCAAAAAAAAATTATAAAAATCGTCGAATTTTTTTTTTAAAAAACTTTATTACAAGAAAACGGCCCGGTCGATCTTTACCAAAAACTAATCAGCACGATTCCCAACCAATATCTATATAATTGTGAAAATATTGTGTAATTTCAAGTTAATGTTTATAATACATAGTGTAGTGCATCACCATATCCTAATACCATGGATTATTAAAGTTTTCCAATTTAACACTAAGATCTACTAATTGTAAGCACTAATTACTATTTTATTTTTTCTTTTCACTCCAATTCAATTGTTTTAGTTTTTAATTTTATTTTTAGTTTCCACTGAATGAAGGCTAGGATTATAGCCGAAACGTATGGATTTAAAATAAATTTTTGAAAGAAATTCATGTTTTTCATTGATTTTATGCCCGATTATTAGACTTTGTTAATATATATATATATATATATATATATATATATATATATATATATATATATTGAAGAGACGTTAGTAATGAATTTACTAATTAATGATTAAATGTAACCAATTTTTAATAACTTCTTGAGTAGATTAAAGTTTTATTTGAAATACTTAACGACGAGAATTGGAACATTTGTAGCTCTTCTGGAAGTGTGTGAAATCAAAGAATTTATTTAGATACAAAAATTTATTTAGCGCTTTATTATAATATTTTAGTTGTTACTTGTTCAAGAGTTCAGGACTAACTAACTTATATTTTTACATTTTTAAAATATTTCCAATATTTCTAGTTTTATGATAGCTCGCCGAAGGTACATGAGCTATCATAAACTTTTATTAAGGGTTGTCTGGCAGATGTACAAAATATTCGCAACATTTACCGGTACTCGGGATTATACATCGTCCAAATGAATTTACTTATGACTATTATTTAAAACTAGTTGGTTTGGTATTTAGCCTTGAGGCAAGTTACATGAACTTCCCGATATGTGTAATTAATCGACTTAATCAATAAAAAATAATTTAATTGATGAGTGATTAGAAGTATTCCGAGTGAATTTATTACACATGATTGAAAACAAACGAACACTTTGACTCGGAGTATTTTCTAATAGCAAATTTTCAAAAATCACCAGTTTTTATAATTGAACCAGTTTCCATAGGACTTTAATGGTTTACTATGTTCATTAAAACCAAGTACTCTATCGTTATACCAAGTAAATCGTCTAATTTTAATTTTAACAAACGTCAAAAAAACTACTCATTTTCTTAATGTTCGATTAATTTTTAAAATTAAACTACTTGTCGTAAAGCCGTGATATTTCAGTAAGTTCTATAAGACCATGATATATATCGCCATTCCAAAAAGTTCCATAAAAATCGGCTTATTTTTTTTTCAACAGTTAATTACAAGAAAACTGCTTGGTAGATTTTCACCTAAAACTAATCAGTATCATTCCCAACTAATATCTTTCGAACAGTGTTTGATTTTTTAAAATCGATTTGGCAGTATGAGCTTAAATCAACACAACACAACTCGCGGCAACTGGGCACCGTGCTTCCGAAGATATCACTCAGACGTCAGTCGGCAATGAGTGCGGTTGTTACTGATCAATGATATTCTTGAAAAAAACCAACTCTCGCCGAATTAATGGTTTGTCACATCGAGCGAGTTATTGCCAACGAAACTGCGTCATTGCAAACGCCTTCGGGAACTCCACCAGCGTCTAATCCAAACTCTCCATATCAGAGCCCCGAAGCCTCAGTATCTCTAAATATTATATAATGAAAATCATAGTTGATTATCCTTTAATACACTTACGCTTACCTAGATTTGATTACCTAGTACTTGTAAATGAATTTGATTGCATTTGGTTGAGAGTGTGATTGATTAATGAATGTGATGTGCTATTCATGGAAAATCTAGATATTGAAATAACAATTATGTTGGAGCATTTAATTAATAATAAGACTTTTGCAGTTTGATTGGGTTTGATTGCGTTTTGTGTAAATGTAAGTTAATTTATGGAATTATATATGAAATTAATATATATTGTTAGGAGTAAAGTTTTGTTCAGGTATTTCTCTTTTATAAATATTCTGATTACTTTTTCAAAAAAGTTTGTGTATGAACAACAAAATGTAATTTTTAGATATACATATTTTTAACATTTATATAATGTAGATGAACGACGCTGCTCGGTGTTTGAAAATTATATTTAAACCTTATTATATTATTAAGTTTATATTATAATTTGATCTTCGTTAGTTTTTTTTATAATTTGCACGTCAGTAGAGTCCCTTTTTTATCTGTTTGCCTCTTTTTCAATTTGCTTGTCAGTACAGTCCCTTTTCCTCAACCAAGACACTCGTCAGTGCTGGACTTGATCAATATAGTCCCGTCCCTCTATACCCTGCCCCCACATTCCTCACGATGGATACACAATATGGGCCTATTATTAACAGCGGCAATCTCGATGCGTTCATTTCGATCCACTTGAGACTCGACTCGATAGAGGGAAGCACTTGAAAACACACGCTAATGATGACTAATGACTAATGACTAATGACCGGTGATGAGTCAGACAGTCAGTAGAGACACCGTGGAGCGATTTAGTTCCTACACTCTGCTAAATTAGTCCTAGCAGGGAATAATAGACAAAAAGGACTCTACTGACGAGCAAATTGAAACCAAAGATAAAAAGGGACTCTACTGGCAAATAATTTAAAACAAGACCACACGTTAATTTAAAGAAGAAAAGGACTCTACTGACAAGCAAACTGAAAAAAGAGATAAACATTGACTATAAGGAAACTCTAAGGGAAGCAAAGAGACAAAATTGCTAGTTTATGCAAAAGGGACTCTACTAACGAGCAAATGTTGTCATTTTAAATATAGGCATGTGGGGTATCAAATGAAAGGTCTCGACGAGCTGAATTCAAATACCATATGCACACACTTAGTAAACGTACCGGGTTCCGTACAAACACAAAATGTCATAATTCAATATCACTGTTGCCATGTCATAATTCACAATCATGTTTTTTTTGAACGCAAATTTAAAGCACACCGATTTGCAAAATTTTAATCTTAACTTGAAACTGAAGCTGAACATAGAAAAGGGACTCTACTGACGAGCAAATTGAAAATGAGACAAACAAATGAAAAAGGCACTCTACTGATAAGCAAATTATAAAAGAAGCTAAATAAAAAAGGGACTCTACCGACGAGCAAATTGAAAATGAGACAAATAAACGAAAAAGGGTCTCTACTAATGAGCAAATTAAAAACAAGACAAAAAATAAAAAAGGGACTCTACTGACGAGCAAATTAAAAATGAGACAAAAAATAAAAAGGGACTCTACTGACGAGCAAATTAAAACAAAAGATAAAAAGGGCCTTTACTGGCTAGCAATCTCAAAGGGACTCTACTGACTCTACTAACGATCAAATTAAAATAAGAGATGATAAATTTAAATACCCAAAGCGATTTTACTGACAAATAAACTTAAATACAGAGAAAAAAATTTGATCGTCCCCTTGAACAACGAAAACAACAAAAAAAGCTATGTTTTATAGTTTTTGGTCAAAATCTGAAAATTGCTCCTGAACAGTCACATTATAAACACTGCCTCGTGTTAAAGATGTTCATTAGAATGTACTTATCTAGGGCTATTTTCACGTTTTTTCTTCCAAAAATTCATATTTTTTATATTTAATCAATAATCGTATGTATACGTTTATAAATTTTGACTCGTAACTGCTAAACTAGTGTTGTAACCTCTAAATTGTCTTAAGGTGATTTGTAGCCAATAAAATTCTGCACAAACTCATCTTTGGCCATAGTTCCGTACCTTGAATATTTATGATACAAAAACGCTGTCGAAAATTAGTAACATATTAAAGCTACTTGTATACTACATATAGTACAGCTGGTCAAATATGAGTTAAGAAGTTTTACTTCAAATATAGGCATGTTGGGTATCAAATGAAAGGTCTCGACGTGAACTATCCAAATCCTGTAGTAAAAGACTCGGTAAATCAATAGGGTTGCATACAAGGCTTGTAATCGATTTCTAATATATATATTTTTTTTTGTTAATTTAAAGTATACGAAGTTGGTGTCGAGTTCGCCACGGTAGACCATATTATACATATTTCAATTTTGCATAAATTCACCGAATGTTCCATTAATTTCGGACAAACGGTTCAAGAGTTACAAGACTTGCAATAAAAAGTTGACCAATGGGTTGCTGAACAGTGGGTCAAAACTTTGTAAAATAAAATATAGGCATGTGGGGTATCAAATGAAAGTTCTCGACGAGCTGAATTCAAATATCATGGTGACGTCACAAGTAATAAGTTTGCGTACTAATAGGTTTGCGTACAAACCATTTATTCAATTTCTAATATCATTTTTGTGCAATTTTGAAGTGCTCGAACTTGCTGCAATGTTTCTATATCATACAATATTATACATAATTTAATTTAACACAAATTCACCAAATATTCCATTCATCTCGGACAAACGGTTTAAAAGTTACAATAAATTTAATATAAGGTTGACCAATAGGTTGCTGAACAGTAGGTCAAAACTTTGTAAAATCAAATATAGGCATGTGGGGGATCAAATGAAAGGTATCGACGAGCTAAAATCAAATACCATATACACAAATCCAGCAAACCTACAGGGTTCCGTACAAACATCATTTTCAATAGCCAACATCACCCACTTT
This sequence comes from Ctenocephalides felis, assembly GCF_003426905.1. Taxonomy (NCBI): domain Eukaryota; kingdom Metazoa; phylum Arthropoda; class Insecta; order Siphonaptera; family Pulicidae; genus Ctenocephalides; species Ctenocephalides felis. Next base: position 86,416 of record NW_020538313.1, read on the forward strand.
TGTTTTAACGCAAATTTATAGCACACCGACTTGCTATAAGATTCCAAAACCTTAGACAACATTATAAATCAATTAATTTTGAACAAATTACCCAAATATACCTTTATATTTAAACAAACCGTTCAAAAGTTACAAGCGATATAATAATCAAATTACAACACGTTTATTACTGGCGCGTATAGATTTAAAATTCGTTTCATGTTTTTATTTTAACTCAAGACAATGTATTTTTAATCGACGCCAGTTATTTTAAATTGCCGCTTTTAATTTGGGCGTCAAAAATTCTCTCTGTGACGTCCAGTTTTAGTAATTAGTGGTGGTTAATGGGCATTTTTATCGATATTGATGGAGCAGAAGGGGGATGAAATGTTATTTTGGTGTATAATGTTTTTTTTTTTTAAACATTCCTGTCGTGGTTTTTCATCATGTCCATTATTACTTTATTATTTGCTATCCACAAGTGTCAGTAGTGTCCCTTTTTTGTAAATATTTCTTAAATGGATTGACAGTGTTTAAATAATTTTTTTTAAATTATTTTTTTTTATATTGTTTGCTTTTTCATCACAAGATTATTTATAAATTAAAATTTATTTTTTTGATCAGTGGTGTTCTTTTTTTTCTCTTAAAATAATTATTGGTCGTCAGTAGAGTCCCTCTTTGTTTTCAAACTGAGCTTGCTCATCAGTAGAGTCCCTTTGTCCTTTTAAATCGTGTTTGCTCGTCAGTAGAGTCCTTTTTACATTTTTAATTCGTGTTTGCTTATCAGTAGAGTCCTATTTACGTTGTTTTTATTGATTTGTCATCAGAATGTATTTTATAACGTTGTTTTCATTTTAAGAATTTTTTTTTCTTACATTTTGGTATAAAAATGATCAATTTTAGTATTCATCGTCATAGTAGACATACTGAAGTCTAATTTGTGTAAATTACAAGTTTGTAGTGCAAACGGTGCGTCCTGCAGAGCTCTCAAAAAACGACACTATCATATATATCATATTTGCTTTATAAAATATTTTTACTAGACAATTGTCATTTTCTTGCAATTTTGGTATGAAAGTTATCAATTTTAGCATTTGTCGTCATAGTGGACATATTGAAGTATAATTTGTAAAAACTACAAGTTTGTAGTACAAACGGTGCGTCCTGCAGAGCTTTCTAAACATGACACTATCATATATATTACATTTGTTTTGTTCGGGGTATTTACTAAATAATTATTTTTTTCTTACATTTTTAGTATGAAAATTACAAATTTTAGTATTTGTTGTCATAGTAGACATACTGAAGTATAAGTTGTGTAAATTACAAGTTAGTAGTACAAACGGTGCGTCCTGCAGAGCTTTCTAAACATGACACTCTCATACATATTACATTTGTTTTGCTCGGGATACTTTTAAAAGAATTATTGTTTTCTTACTTTTTTCGTATAAAAACTATCAATTTTAGTATTTGTCGTCATAGTAGACATACTGAAGTATAAGTTGTGTAAATTAGAAGTTTGTAGTGCAAACGGTGCATCCTGCAGAGCTTTCTAAACATGACACTATCTTATTTATTCAACTTTCTACATTGTTGTATTTTGATTGGAAATTAATTTTTTGCTTATGATTTTGTTAGAAGACTCATTGGTTTCAGTATTTGCTGTCGTAGTGAACATACTAAAGTATAATTTAAATAAATTACAAAGTCGTAGTATAAACGGTGCGTCCTGCAGATCTCTTCAAAAACTACTTTTTAAACAATTCAAATTCTATTCCCACTTGACAGTCTTAGTTATAATTACATTTCCCCAGAATGGGCTCTGTGGGAGGGTGCACAGACCATGGGACAGGGGTTGGGGGTTGTTTTGGATCCAACAGAACACAACAGATTTCATTTCCAAAAGGTTTGCAAAACCAACTTCCGACCGACCGAGTAGTACGACGAGTAATACTACATCCCTCCACCGCCACCCACTCTTACAAACTTGGTAGAAAGAATTATGAGAGTTTTGTTAAAATGTGCATTACTATACTAAATTTAAACAATTTAGCGTATGTTTTGTCATAGTATAAAGGTTGAAGAGTAACTTACTCAAATTACAGTGCTCTTGTACGGTACGGGTACGGGCACAAGTTGTACCCATAGTTCATCCTGAGGAGCTTCCTAAACATCTATATCTATCGACTTCGGTCAACACTATATCGATGTCATTGTTTACAATTATTATTATTATTTTAAAATTTTGCAAGACGACTTATCAATTTTAGTATTTGTTGTCACATTAGACATATTAAGGTATAACTCAACCAAATTACAACACACTTGAGTCATAAATACGTCCTGGACAGCTCATCAAATATAACAATCTGTGTTTCTTTTGTATTAATCAGGGAATGTATGTCAGTGAATAAATTATGGATATTTCAATATTTTGTTAGAAGATGTGTCGGTTTTAGTATTTGTCGTCATAGTATATGCATTGAGGAGTATCTTACTCAAATTACAACACTCTAGTATAAACAGGTCATCCTGAGGAGCTTCCTAAACATGTATGTCCATCGATTTCAGTCAATACTATATCGATGTTATTGTTTGCAATTGTTGATAATATTTTATTATTTTGCAAGACGACTTATCAAGTTTAGTATTTGTTGTCATACTAGACATATTGAAGAATATTTTGTACAAATTACAAGTTGATAATACAAACGGTGCGTCCTCAACAACTCCTTAAAAATCATTACTAGAAATCGTTAAAAATTATTGCACTGTGTACTTGATTGATAAAAGTATTATTATATCGATATTTTGTATAAAGGGTTATCGATTTTAGTATTTGTAGTCAAAGTAGGCATATTGAAGGTAAATATATTCAATTTACAAATTTGTTGGATAGAAAATGTACACTGAGGGCCGTTTTTCAAAAACGGCATATTCTTTTATCTGAATAAGCAACTTTAGTATTGGTGCAAGTCATTTTATCAGTAAATTGTTAATAGTTTGAAAATTTCTTAGAAAATGTATTGATTTTAGTATTTGTAGTCATAGTAGACTTATTATTGTATATTATGACCAAGTTTGAAGTCTTAACTATAAATAGTACATTTATAAAAAAATTTAAACCCTAGACTAATATTTTAATTTTATCAAACTATAGTAAAACATTTTCGGACATTTTGTAAAACTACTTTTTATACTGCAAAATTTCCAAAGAAAGCTTATCGATTTTAGTATTTGTTGTCATAGTAGACATATTAAGGTATATTATGAGAAAGTTTGAAGTCTTAACTATAAATAGTGTAGTTACAAAAAAACCTTAAATCCCAGAGTAATATTTTAATTTTATCAAACCAAAGCAAAAATGTGTGGACATTTATTCAAACTATTGTTTATACTACAAAATTTACAAAGAACACTCATCAATTTTGGCATTTGTCATCATAGAAGACATATTAAGGAATATTACAACCAAGTTTTAACTCTTAACTAGAAATAGTATAGTTGTAAAAAATATCTTAAACCCAAATGTAATATTTTAATTTTAACAAACCAAAGCAAACATTTTTGGGACGTTTATACAAACTATTGCTTATACTACAAAATTTCCAAAGAACTCTCATCTATTTTAGTATTTGTAGTCATAGAATACATATAAAAGTATATCATGACCAAGTTTTAGGTCTTAACTATAAATAATACATTTATAAAAATTTCTTAAACCCCAGACTAATATTTTAATTTAATCAAACTATAGTGAAACATTTTAGGACACTTATTCAAACTATTATTTATACTTTAAAATTTACAAAGAACACTCATCGATTTTAGTATTTGCCATCATAGTAAATATATTGAAGTATATTATGACAAAGGTTCTAGTCTTAACTATAAATAGTACATTTATAAAAAATCTTTAAAGCCCACACCAATATTTTAATTTCATCAAACTAAAGCAAACATTTTTGGGATGTTTATTCAAACTATTATTCATACTACAAAATTTACAGAGAAAAGTCATCGATTTTAGTATTTTTTGTCATAGTAGGCATATTGAAGTATATTATGGCAAAGTTTCAGATCTTAACTAGAAATAGTACATTTATAAAAAATTCTTAAACCCCAAGATAATATCCTGATTTCATCAAACCAAAGCACAAAAACTTGGGGCCATTTATACAAACTATTTTATATACTGCAAAATTTACAACGAAGACTCATCGATTTTGGAATTTGTTGTCATAGTAGACATATTAAAGTATATTATGACCAACTTTCAAGTCTTAACTATAAATAGTACATTTATAAAAATTCCTTGAACCCCACACTAATATTTTAATTTCGTCAAACCAAAGCGCAAAATTTTTGGGGCGTTTAATCAAACTATTATTTATACTACAAAATTTTCAAATCACACTCATCGATTTTAGTATTTGTTATCATAGTAGACATATTAAACAATTTTTTCCAAAAATCTAAACTTTGCAGCTTTAACCACAAACACTGAGGAACACTGAGCTGAAAGGAATTTTAACTAATTGTTTACTAGATGAACAAATTCCTTTGCTGTTTGATGCAAAAATTATTATAACATAGTTACGACCACAAGATTGTAAGATTTTGTGCTGGAGAATTTATGGTAGTTTTGGGTTTTGGGGATTTTTAGGAAATTAAGTGTTTGTAGTTAAGACTTGAAACTTGGTGGTAATATACTTCAATGCGTCTACTATGATAGCAAGTACTAAAATCGTTGATCTTGGTTTATGAATTTTGAGGTACAAATAATAGTTTGAATAAATGTCCCTGAATTTTTTGCTCTGATTTGATAAAATTTAAAAATTAGCCTGGGGTTTGAAGATTTGTCAGTACTGAAATTGATGTTATATTTTGCAATTATTATTAATATTTTAAAATTTTCCAAAACGACTTATCAATTTTAGTATTTGTTGTCATAGTAAACATATTGAAGTATAATTTGTCCCAATTTCAAGCCTGTACTATATATAGTATAATTTACAAAAATTCTTGAACCCAAGAGTGTAATATTTTGAATACAACAAAAAAACTTGTGTTCATTTGTTTAAATTATTTTTAAAAAATAAGTTACAAAAAATTTGAACTATTTTAGTATTTGTTATCATAGTAGACATATTGGAGTATAATTTGTCCTAATTTCAAGGCTGTACTATATATAGTATAATTTACAAAAAAAAGCCAAACTAGAAAATGCAATATTTTACATTTGTAGAAAAAATGTAGTAATGTGTTTAAATTATTTTTAATAAATAAATTAGAAATAATTTCAATAGTTTTAGTATTTGCTGTCATAGTAGACATATTAAAGTATAATTTCACCGAATTTAAAGCTTGTACTATAAATAGTATAATTTATAAAAATTCTTAAACCCAATAATGTGATATTTGAAATTAATTACAAAATTTGTGGTAATTTGTTTAAATTATTTTAATAACTAAATTACAAAATTTTTGAACAATTTTAGTATTACTTGTCAGAGTAGACATATTGAAGTATAATTTGGCCCAATTTTAAGCCTGTACTATATATATAGTATAATTTTAAAAAAAAGTCAATTTATCCAAACGCGAAATCAGAAAATCCAATATTTTATATTTGTAGAAAAATTATGTAGTCATTTGTTTAATTATTTTTAATAAATAAATTACAAGAAGTTTGAACTATTTCAGTATTTGTTGTCATAGTAGACATATTAAAGTATATCTTGACCCAATTTAAAGCCTGTACTATATATAGTATAATTTAACCCAAAATTATTAAACCCAAGAATGCAATATTTTAAATTCATCAGAAAATTTGGGAAAATATTGCTTATATTCAGTAAATCTTCTGTAACTTCTAAACCATTGGATTAATATGAATGGCGTGTATGAGAAACTTGTTTATAATAAAATACTGCATAAATTGTTCTAACATTCTAAAGCCCTACGGCAATTTGGTATACTTATAAATTGCTTTTAATAATTCATAAATTAATATGTATAATAAAATAGTGCAGACATTTACTAAATTATTTGTTACTCTAAAACCTAATGGACTCTTGCAATTACTAAGTGTCTTTCAAAATTAATTAGTATAATAATCAATTGTTTTAAAAAAATGTAAATGAAGTATATGATACCTTAAACATTCCTTTAAATTATAAAAATATTAAAACCTTTATATATCATACAAAAAATTAAATAAAAAATATTTTTTCAAACATCTACTTGTGAAATTCCTGTTAAAAATTTTTGCAATTATAAAGTGTCTTTGAAAATTTATATAAAAAAAACTAATTGCTATAAAAATTTGTAATTTAAGTATGTGATACCTTAAACATTCTTTTAAACACAAAAAATACAAAACTTGTAAAAAACGTCTAGAAATATTTTATATTAATTTTTTTAACTACACACTTTCATTTTACTTATAAAAAACAATTTGTACTTTTAGATATAAAAACCTTCAGTGCACGACTTAAACCAATACTTCTTTTTACACATAAGTTTTTTTTGCGTCTATTAGTTTATGTTGTAATAAGTTATATAAATAAAATAATATTTATTACTATTTTATAACCGTTCAAAAGTTTTTTTTGGCACAAATCCAAAACTTTATTTTGTTTCTTTTAAATTTTATTGCATTTTCTGGTAAAGATGTATTTATTGGTTTTAGCTGTAAAACTATTTTATTTGAGGAAATTTATTATTTCAACATTATTTTAAATATTAAATATCAAATTTTAAAAATCAAATTTTAATTATAAACAGTTATTATTAAACTTTGTTTTAAATGTTTAAGATTTACAAATTTAATATCAAAGTAAAATGTTCTTGTGTGAAATTAACTGCACGTAACATGGCGGCCATCTTGAGTTAAATGTGAAGTTATCAAATTGTGTCAAAATGTTATTATAAATCAATTTTAATACTAATTGCAATGAATTTAATGAATAAAACTAAGTTTTTAATATTTAGTAGTTATTATTAAATCGGTTTTATGGTTTACATAAGGCAAATTTAATATATTTAGGAAAAACGATTACGTGTGAAATTAACTGCACATAACATGGCGGCCAAATGTGAAGTTGTCTAAATGTGCGAAACATATGCAAAATATAATAAATCAAGTTTAATATTAATTGCAATGAATTTAATTACTAATTATAGATTTAATAAGACTTAATAGTTAATATGAAAATCGGTTTTATAGTTTAAATAAAGTAAATTTAATATATTTAGGAAAAACGTTTACGTGTGAAACATGAAGTAACTTCACGGCACACAGCGGCCATGTTTGTTCAACTGTCAAAACTGAATTCAAATTCAAATTCAAATTGCTTTTAATATATGAAATTGTTAATAAATATTATAATAAACAACAAAAGGTGTAATTACGATGTATAATATGATTTCTCAAAATATTTGGTATGATTTTAAAATAGTGTTCGGTGTCAAAATTTTCACAAAAATGTTAATAAATCTAGTTTGAAGTAAATTCAACAAATTGAATTGTTGAACTGATTTAATTACAAATGTCATTGTACTTAGATTTTTAATATTTAAACTATTAGTTTAGATATCTATTTTTAAAATTGTTAAATAATTTTTCATCAAAAAAATATTTAGCGTCAAGTCATTTATTAAGTGTGATTTATTATGTATTTTAATTTAAATTTAGCATTTTTTTAAAATTATACTGTAAGAGCTAGAATGCTGTAATTTGAGTATGTTACTCTCCAATGCATATACTATGATGACAAATACTAAAATTGATGAATTTTCTTGGAAAATTTTGAAATATTAACAATTTTTGGAACAAAGAATCCAAAATATATTATACGTAAAGAAAACATATTGTAGTTTGATTAATTTTTAAAATTACACTTCTGGTACGAGAATATTGTAATTTGAGTATGTTACTCTTCAATGCATATACTATGATGGCAAATACTAAATTTAATGAGTGTTCTTGGAAAATTTTGGAATATTTACAATTTTATGAACAAAGTACCCCAAGTATTTCATTCTTCAAAATATATGTGAATAAAATAGTTTATAGTTTGATTATTTTTTAAAATTACACTTTTTGTACTATAATGTTGTAATTTGAGTATGTCAATGCATATACTATGATTACAAATATTAAAATAGATGACTTTTCTTGGAAACTTTTGAAATAATAACAATTTTTTTAACTAAATACCCAATTTACTTTAAGCGCTTGAATAAAACATTTTTAAAGTTTGATGAATTTTTAAAATTATACTTTTTGTACAAGAGTGCTGTAATTTGAGTAAGTTACTCTCCAATGCATATACTATGAAGGCAATTACTAAAATTGATGAGTATTCTTGGAAAATTTTACAATATTAATAATAATTTGAAGAAAGTACCCAAATACATTGTAGAAGCTAATGCAAAGTACATTACATACAAATCCAATCAAATTGGATGAAACATATTAAAAATTCGATAAAATCAAGTTTAATATTTTTTTAATTTACAATAATATTTTAGGTATAACATCACAATAACTCGTTATAACAATAACAAATTACAACCCCAAACAAAAAATATTTTGGGCATAATAATTTTTTTCATTTATATTGGACCATAGCTTATATTTTTTTATAGCGAGTTTGCAATGTAGTTGCAGAAAAAAATATTTAATATTTTCATCTTTATGCAAAATGTATAGTGGTAAATAATTTTAACATTTAAAACAGTAGCTTAAGTATCTTTTACATAAATTACAACTTTTTACAATAAATACTTTTGAGCAAAAAATTAGTCAAAGTCACGTTTCAATTTTACATTAAAAACATAGAGGAACAAAATGTTATTGCTTACGTAAATAATGTATATTAATTATTCTACTTAAATATTTTAATATTCAGTATTTTTTACATTTAAAAAAGGTTTAAGGTATAACATACCCAAAAAACAACCCTCTACAATAAACAGTTTGGAAATAATGATTTTTCAAAGTTCGTGTAGAAAAAGTTCGAAAAAGTGAAGTTGCCACATACACAGTAAATTTATTTTGTACATATATTTATTAAATCGTTTATAACTTTTGCATTTTTAGTTGTATATAAAAAGTATTTTTGGGAAATTTATACTAAATTAAATACTAAACAATATCGTCTAACATCATAAGTCCCTACAGCAACTCGGTATACTCGTAAATTGCAATTGCAATACAAAGTGACAAACTTAAACGACATTAATGCAACAATATATAATAATAAGGAATGTTGAAAAATGATGTTTACTCTTTTGATCACTCGTAACTACTAAACTATTTGTTTGGTATAAATAGTATTTATGGCAAATTTGTGCAAAATTAAATACTGCATAATATTGTCTAACATTGTAAGGTCCTACAGCAACTTGGTGTACCCTTAAAGTGCTAGGAAATCTGACATAAAATGTGTAGTGCAAATCGTGCACTGTTTTATTATATTGCTTATAAATTGTGCATTTGTTTACTAAATCCTGTGTAACTTCTAAACCATTCGATTTGTATGAATGATGTGTATGAGAAATATGTTCAGAATTAAATTGCCTATAATATTCTCTAACATTATAGATACCTACAGCAACTATGTATACTCTAAAAACGCCATAGAAATTTACCAAAGTGACATTATTTTATACCAAGCTTATTCTTGCCTAGTTTCTATTGTAAATGCAGTTTACAAACGTGCATTGTTTCATTATAAATTCTGTAACTTTTGAAGCATTCGATTAGTATGAATGATGTGTATGAGAAATTTATTCAGAATTAAATTATCTATAATATTGTCTAACATTATAAAGCCCTAGAGCAACTCAGTATACTCTAAAACGCTATTAAAAACAAACTTTTGATTGAAGCGTTATAAAAGTGCATTTATTTACTTTTTGAGTCATAACTCCAAAACCATTTGATTAGTATGAATGATGTGCAAGACAAATTTGTTCGTAATTAAACAATAAACAATTTTGTCTAACACCACAATGACCTACAGCAACTCGGTATACTTTAAAATCTAAATCAAAACCAACACTCGATTTTTTTGTGTATGATTTGTCACGAGTTTAATTTGCTCGTCAGTAGAGTCCTTTTGTTGATAACAGTGTGATAGTATTTTTAACAAGTACAGGTACGGTTTGTTCGTCAGTAGAGTTCTTTTTCCGGTTTTAGTTTGCTTTCAAATATTTTTTAAAAATTAAATTTGTGTGAAAATTGCAGTCAGCACGTTAAAAGTGCATTTGTTTGGAATATGTTGCGTAAGTATTAAACCATTCGTTTCTACACTAGTTTCCATACAAACTTCAAGTTTTCTAAGACTTCACACATACAGCGCACGATGATATCTTGCTTTGGAATCGAGTATACCCCGTGCACTTTTTTTGTTGCAACTCATGTAACTTCTAAACCATTCGTTTAGTATGAATGATGTGTATGACAAACTTATGCACAATTAAACAATCTATAAAATTGTCTTTTACCGCAATGCTCTAAAGCAACTCGGTATACCCCAAAATCGCAACCAAACACAAACTTTCCTACATGCACACGTTTGTCTAATGATAGATGTGTCCATTGCCCATATATTAGTCGTCCACCTTTGGCGTTTGGCCATTCGTGCCCTTCGGCTCTTCGGTATCCGATAAATTCATTAGCTCCATCCCTTAATACGGTGGAGAGTGTTTCAACCCGGTGGAGAAATCGCCATACAATGTTATTCTTATGTAAGTTGTTATGTAATGTAATCCCAATGTAAGTTGTTATGTATGGATGTTGTGATATTATGAAGGGATGGAAATTGGATTTGGGTTTGGGGGTTGAGTTTTGACTATTGGCGAGTTGCTGTCGGTTTTAATTAATTATGAGAACTGTCTGAAATAATATTAATAATCTGTCTGAAATAATAAATTTATTATTTATGTAATAAATAAAAGTTTTTTGTGAAATTATAAAATTGTTTTTGATGAATTTTCAAATTTACATGGTTTGTACTAGAGTGCTGTAATTTGAGTATATAATATTACTTGTCAATGCATATACTATGATGGCAAATACTAGAATTTACAAGTTTTCTAACAAAATATCTACCAGATCCCGCACTACTCCCAAGAGTACATTCTTTAATGAAGAAGCAAAAATTACAATTTAATGTTTGATAAATTTTTAAAATTACATAAAATATAGCTAGAATGCTGGAATTACAGTATGTTACTCTCCAATGCATATACTATAATAACAAATACTAAAATTGATGAATGTTTTTGGAAAATTTTGAAATATTAACAATTTCTTGAACAAAGTACAAAAAATATATTGTACATGCAAAGAAAACATTTTGTAGTTTGACTAATTTTTAAAATTATATAAAATATAGCTAGAATGCTGAAATTTGAGTATGTTACTCTTCATTGTATATATACTATTATAACAAATATTAAAATCACATAGTTTTCTTTCAAAATATCCACTAGATTCTGCACTACTCTCAAGAAGACATTCTTTAGTGAAGCAGCAAAAATGACAATTTGATGTTTGATAAATTTTTAAAATTATATATAATATAGCTAGAATGCTGGAATTTGAGTATGTTAGTCTCCAATGCATATGCTATGATAGCAAATACTAAAATTGATGAATATTTTTGAAAAATTTTGAAATATTAACAATTTCTTGAATAAACTACACAAATTACATTGTGCACTTCTATAAGACATGTTAAAATTTTATGATTTTTCAAAATGTTGCTAATTATACTAGAATGCTGGAATTTGAGTATGTTACTCTCCAATGCCTATACTATGATACCAGCTAAAAATGTTTGTACCTATTGGCAAGTTGCTGTCGTTTTTAATTTATTTTGTAATTGTAGATATTTTTTAGATGATTTTTTTCAGATGTTGAAACGGTTTTTGATAAATTTTTAAAATCACACTATTTGTACTAGAATACTGTAATTTAAATATGTAGATCTTCAATGCATATACTATGATCACAGATATTCAAATTGATGAGTCTTCTTGAAAAATTTTAAAATATCTGGTTGGGCTGGCTACCATCAGTAATTAATAATAAAGCGGACTGTAAGTAAATAATTGTTATCTGACGATTGAAATACAGCGGTGAATATACGAATATGATTGAATATACTTGTTGATTGTTCCGCTGCATTGTCTGGACTAACTTAAAATTACTGGGTACAGTGTTCATACAGGAAGTATTTAGGTATAAAAATGAGCCCTTATGCCAGCGGTTTCCAACCTTTTCTTTCTTGTGCCCCCCTTTCGAATGAGAAAAATATTGCGCCCCCCCCTTCTTATTTTTCTAACAATTTAATTTAAATATACTTAATATAACTGAAATTATACCAAATAATACACAGTATTATAAAAAATATACATACAAACATAACCAAACATAACTATTTATTATAAGAATTTTTTGCTTCAAATAAGTAAGATCTCACAAATGGTAATAAAATTTCTAAAGCATTATTTATCAAAGTAGGAAAATAGTCCTTTACTGGTAACCAAAACTCAACAATATATTTTCGTCCTGAAACATCTGCTTCAATGTGTTATCACTAGATAAATCAATTATCATTTTCTGCTCTGCTGTTGAATGACCAAAATCATCATGTTTCTCAATGACAAATAGATTTCTAATCCGTTCGTATTTGGACGTAATTAGATAAAGTGATGCGAAAATTGGTTTCGTAGACTAATAATATGACTGATATAAAAAGAAGATCTTTACTTACTTCTATTTCATCAGTAACACAAGTAATTTTAAAAGTGGGAAACATGTTAAAGTTATAAAGTTATTTGATACTAGCTATACACAGTTCTAATTTTTTCATAAAAGCCGTAATCTTGTCTTTCTGAACAAAAGCACGAATTTGAGATCCTTGCATTGATTTATTTAAATCGCTAAGTCTTTGAAAAATATCAGCTAAATACGCAAATTTTGCGAGGAACTTTTTGTCCTAAAACAAGATTGCTCCGTCTCCTTTGTTATCAGCAAGAAATATAGCAATTTCTTTTTTGAGCTTAAACACTCTTAGAAGTACTTTAAGTATTTTGCTGATTTGTTTTTGGCACTTACTCAGCATTTAAAAATAATATTTCTGAAACAGCTTTGCGCCCCCTTTGGAACGGTATGGCGCCCCCCCAGGGGGGCGCGCCCCACAGGTTGGAAATCACTGCCTTATGCGAATGACACAGGCCAGAGGCTGCAATATTCTAAGAATTGTAACACAATACCCGGCGCCAAGGCACGGTGCACTGAAAATGTTAAGCCGTCAGAATATATTCTGACCAATATCAATAAATCCTTGAACAAACTACACAAATACATTATATACGTAAAGGAAATAATTAGTGGTTTGATTAATTTTTAAAATTACACTATTTATAGTAGAATGCAGTAATTTGAGTAAGTTACTCTCCAATGCATATACTATGATAAAAAATACTAAAAATGATATGTACCGTAACAAAATGTAATAAATAAAAATAATTTTCGAAAACAATGTTATTCCGTCGTTTCTTACACAATTTACTATAATTGTTTGCAACTTTCAATAATATATTATAATTACACTATTTGTACTAGAATATTGTAATTTGAGTAAGTTAATTGTCAATGCATATACTATGATCACAAATACTAAAATTAATGAGTTTTCTTGAAAGAAATTAAAACATTAATTACTTTGTGAACAGAGTACACGTAACAAATCAAATCAATTTATACTAAATTTAACTATTTATAGTTAAGACCTGAAATTGTTTCATAATATACTATAGTGTGTCTACTATGATAACAAATACTAAAATCAATACACCTTCTAAGAATTTTTTTATTTATTTATAATTGATCAAAAAACTGTCTTGCAATAATGCTAGAATTGTACATTAAAATAAGGTGTATGTTCTTGTTTGGAAAAGGTCCAAATTGTAATAATGGAAAGAATGCAAAATAAAATTCTAAGATCAATTATAAACGCACCATGTTACGTGACAAACTTTACAATACACAATGACCTGGAAATGTTAACAGTCCGGCAAACAATACAAGAGCGTGCCTTAATCCATAGAAATAAATTAAAGACCCACCCAAACCCAATAGTTGCAGACATCTTACTACCGCATGACAATAGAAGACTGAAAAGGATATTATGGCCATTCGATTTTATGTAAACTAAGTAAGATATATCACTGGATTATCTTATATAATATCATACTTATTTAAATGTACAGTTTAGCTCATAGAAATTATTTTTGTATTTCTGATTGCTGAAATAAAGTGAAATAAAAAAAAAAAAAAAAAAATTAACAAGTCCCATGCCATTACTACATGTTCCATCTAGTGGTGCACTACAAACCAACCCTTTAGCATTTGTATGAACCTAAGTGTACGACTTGTATTAACGTTGTAGCGTCGCTCCAACAGATGTACGTAGTATAAAAAAGGGTTAATGTATATATATATATATATAAAATTAAATATAAAACTGACCTTTTGTAAGAAAATGTGCAAATTCAAGGTTTAACAATATTTTCTAGGCATTTTTGTTGTGAAACTTTTAAATCGTTATATACAGCATTTTAGATACTTTAATTAGCTTTCTAACGATATATAATAATGTATATAATGTAACCAGCAGACATCTTAGTTTACTCAAATAGATGCAAATGACTTAGTACTTGATTTTGAAGTTTGAACAATTTTTTTTAATATATATTTGTTCTAAACGTTTTAAATTGTTATATACAGATTTGTAGAGAATTTCATTAGTTTTTTAACAGTATATAAATAAATGTTAATATTTAAATAATTTATTAAAAATTTTAATCAAATATAAAAAAATGTTCAAAAGCTTTACAACAATATTCGTTATGTGTAGATTATATTTTTTCGAATAAATTTGTTCTAAAAGTCACAAAGTGCTATATACAGATTTATAGATAATTTTATTAGCTTTCTAATGATATATAATGATAAATATTTATAAAAACACATTGTAAGAAAATTTAATTATAAACAAAACTGTACCATTAGTCAAAAGTTTGCAATCGCATTAATAATTTTTGCGGACATTTTTTTTAAATTTGCATAATTTACAAAAAATTTTGTTTAAACATTCATATATTATTATGCATTATTACAAAGCATATTAAATTGTGCATAAATCTGTATTTACGGTTTTAAAAGTTTTAGAACAAAACTTTTGACCAAAACTACTCAAACTTTACTACTCAAACAAATATCAATAATATAGATGTTTAGTCACACTTTATTTGAGTTTGCATTATTTATCAGAAAAAATGTTTAAATTTTAATACACTATTATATATCAATACAAAACTTATAAAATTGTCTGCAAATGTGCATTTTTAGTTTTGTGACTGTTGGAATAAAATTATTAATAAAAATTGTTTAGTTAAATTAAATTTAGTATTATCAGTACGTATTGCATAGGTTACGAAGAACTATACACTAAAATTCAAGTTTAGAAATTTTTCTTGAATAATTTTGTTCGCAAAGTTTTGAAACGTTATATACAGATTTATGGACCATTTTATTAGCTTTCCAACAATATATAACGCTATTGTTATTTTGAAAATATCTAGAACAAAATGCACGTGCAAAGAAAAAAGTGCACCCATTGCAACTAAAAATATAAAATCACACTCCAATTTGATCATAAAATGACATCAAAGTTTGAAATTTTTTTGAACAAAATTTTGTTTGTAACGTACTAAATTATTATATACACATTTATAGATAATATTTTATTACTTTTTTAACGATATATAATAACATATATGTTGTGAAACAAATTTTAGCAATATGAACGCAAACGTAGAAAAATATACCCTATAACGTCTACCAAAGGCTATTAACTCGATACTAAAGTTTGAACTTTACAGATTTTTCCTAAATAATTTTGTTCGCAGAGTTATTAAACGTTATATACAGATTTGTAGATAATTTCATTAGCTTTCTAACAATATATAACACTTTTGTAATATTTAAAATATCTAGAACAAAATGTACGTGCAAACAAAAATCTGCACCCATTGCAACTAGTATCATAAATTAACACGTGACTTTCAAAAATTGTTTTTTGCAAAATTTTGTTCCAAACTTTAATAATCCCTTTATACAGACTTGTAGACAATTTCATAACCTTTCATTTGATATGCAACAAAATATACTTATCACCTGTCTCTTACAATTTATTACTCAAATTATCACTCACCTGTCGAAGTTATGTAAAGAGTTAATAGCAGCATTGAGGACCCTTCCTCTGGCCACAACTGCTTGTGTCAAATTAGCATAACGTTGATTGACACATTCTGTCATCTTTTTTATACGTGACGTGTCATCGTGCTCATAAACAGCTATTAATTTCTGTGTCAACTGATTGAAGAGTTCGATTTGATGTAACTCTGCATGATATGACTGGAAAAAGACAAAGAAAAATCAAATTTTTGCAAATAATTTTTGGAATATTGGTGTAAGTAAGAATTGTGTTTAGCCAGTTTTCTGGGCTTGAAATTACCTTTGATTTGATGTATATAAGTATAGATGTGTTGGAAAAATTGTGGTTTAAAAACGCTTTCAAAAATCTATTTACTGAATTAAATTTTAATTGCACAGTGTGAAGCACGCTTTAGCCTAAAGCAGTAGCCACACTTGCGCTTTTGCTTATGAGCGTTGTTTAGGGTTTTATATGGCGCCGGTTGAGTGTAGTGGAAGCTTTAGGGTTGTAAACCGTGTTTCACACTTGAACTTCCAAAATTTAGCAGGAAATTCATAGTTTTTTTTGAATAACTTCTAAACTATTTGTGAAAGGTATGAGGTATGTTTAGCAAATTTGTAGCTAATTGAATTTTGTAAAATTTGAGGTTTCATAAATAATTTTTAATATAAACATGTAATTATAAATAAACAAACTAGCTAAACAAGTAGTATATAAATATACAATTTTATAGTTTTTCTCTTATATTTTCCAAACTAATTATGCAAACTATAAGGTATGTTTAGCTAATTTGTAGCTTATTGAAATATCTATTAATTTACACTAATATTATAGCAATTTTTAATTATTTTTTTTAATAAATGCAATTAAAAATTATCAATGTTTCAACTCAAATTATATGAAGTGGTTGCATTCTTACGATTTGTGTGCTATATTTTCTAAAATGTTGGATGAAACTGAAAATTGTCTTTAGCTAATTTATAGCCTAAAGTACTAGCTACAAGTTTGTCTTATAGTATACTGAGATATCTTTAACAATTATCTTACAAAATTTAATTTCCTGGAGCAATATGTAAATGTTGATTAGTACCTGCTCTAGGACTTGTGTTTAGTTTTATACCTATAACTTCCAAACTAATTATGCTAGCTACAAACTATCTTTAGCTAATTTATAGCTCGAAGTACTAGCTACAAGTTTGTCTAATATTGTACTAAGATAACTTTTATAGTTACCTTGGTAAACCTAATTTTGTACAGCCCTTAAAAACTTTTTTCAGTACAGCACTAGAGCTTGTGTGTAGTTTTTTTTTTTAGCTATAACTGTTAAACTAAATGTCGTAGCTAAATACTATCTTCAGCTATTTTGTAGCTTGAAATAAAAGCGAACAGTTTGTCTAATACTGTACTAGGATATCTTTAACAGTTATCTTATTATAAAGAATTTCTTAGTGTGCATATAAACTTTTTGTTAGTACCAACACTTAGACTTGTGTTTAGTTTTATAGCTATAACTTCCAAACTAATTGTGTTAGCTAAGAACTATCTTTAGCTAATTTGTAGCTTATAGTACTAGCTATCATTTTATCTAAGACTTTACTACGATATCATTAATATTTATTTTGCAAAAACCAAATTCTTTGAGCACTATTTAAGATTTAGTTGGTACAAGCACTAGGACTTGTGTTTACTTTTTTAGCTGTAACTTCAAAACTAATTGTGCCAACTGAAAGCAGTATTTAGCTAATTTGTAGCTACAAAAACTGGTTATAAGTTTGTCTCAAATTATTTCTCAAAATTTGTATTATTTATCCTACAAAACCCAAATTTTCAGTTCGCCTACTAAACTTTCGTCAGTGCTGGAATCAAGAATGCCTTTACCTTTTTTGCTAGAACTTCTAAACTGAAAATTCAAACTCAAAACTGTCTTTAGCTGATTTGAAGCTGAAAGAATTAGCTACAAATTTGAAGTAAAACTTTTTAACTCGCATTTGACCCGCTGTACTATTTATAGTACGACAGCACGTTTGCATGCATTTATTTATTGAAATTCTTGTAACTTTTGAACGGTTCGTCCAAAATGAATGAAATATTCGGCAAATTTGTTCTAAATTAAATTATCTATAACTGTACTTAATATCAATCCTTCAATCTACTCGGTATACTTTAAAATTGCAATAGAAACTCAAAAATTAGTTTTGAATATCAGATATATGTGATTGTACGGAATTCTATAGGTCTGTTTTGGACGTCACTGATATATTTGACGAGTTAATAATTTTTACTTCAAATATAGACATGTTGGGTATCAAATGAAAGGTCTCGACGAGCACTATCCAAATATCTTAGAAACAGAAACATAGCACCAATAAGGATCCATAAAAATCATTTACCCATTTTTCAATGACTATTTTTGAAGTTTAAAGTATACAAAATTGCTGTAGAATTAAATTGCAATAAAAATTAAAACAAACAATTTAATTTAGCACAACTTCCCCGAAGAAACCATTTGCTTCAGACGAACCGTTCAAAAGTTACAAGAGATATAACAAAATGTCGACCAATGGGTTGCAGAAATCGAGATCAAACGTAAGTTCACAAGTTTTACTTCAAATATAGGCATGTGGGGTATCAAATAAAAGGTCTCAACGAGCTCTATCCAACTAACACAACCCCAACCCCATAACCTCCATTTCCATTCTCAACACGTTTTTCTAATAAATTCCCACACACAACTTAAGAATTTAATCTCGTTTTAATACCCCCGACATCTATTGTATTTAGTGTGAATTTACGACCAAGAAGGGAAATTCCGTTAAACTGCGAACAATAACGGATGAAAGGCTTCCAAAGCGGATATGTGTCTATAAAATAGATATAGAAACGACGTGTATATACGTCAGGGTTTATATGCGATTTTAGACTTCAAGGAGTAGTTGAAAGTGGATATGGTGTTAGGGGATGTTTTAGATCATTTTATTGACTGTAAAATTCGAAAAATAGTTTTTAGATAACTAAGATATTTTAGGAGTTATCTGGAGAAATATAGATAAATGTACCGCAGGATATTGCATGAAATATTTTTAATTGTATTTTGCGTATATGGTGATCTTTAAGTGTATTTTTTAGTAATGAAAATTTATTTGATGATTAAACGTAGATGATTTATTGAACTTTCAGTATATCTAAGATTGTTTTAAGATAACTTAGATAATTTAAGAGCTATCTTTAAAAGTATAGAAAAATGTACCGCCGGACGACAAATTGCAATATTATAATATTGCCTAAATAGACATTGTGACGTACATGGAGTTTGTTACTATGATATTTGGATAGAGCTCGTCGAGACCTATTATTTGATACCCCACATGCCTATATTTGAAGTAAAACTTGTAAACTTATGTTCCATCTAGAGTTTTGCAACCCATTGGTCGTCCCTTTGTTAAATCTCTTGTAACTTTTGAACGGTACGTCTAACGTAAATGGTTTATTCGGTGAATTTGTTCTAAATTACACTGTTTATAATATGTTCTAACACAGTAAGACTTCTACAGCGACGTGGTATATTTTAAATGACAAAAATTGATACTAGAAATTAAATAAATAATTTATACAGAACCCTATTGACATTTTGAGGCTGTTGTTATGACCGATGAATAAAGGTCGTCGAGCCCTTTCATTTGATACCCAACAAGCCTATATTTGAAGTCAAACTTTTTGACTCATTTCGGATAAATAATAAAAATACAATAAAGTTTTTAATTTTATTTAATGTATGTATGTGTAATTTTTGTTAATGAAAGTTCAGTTTACACAAATATAATATTAGACAAAAACATTGAAAATTTAGTTGTCTTTAAAATTATCTAAGATTGTTTTAAGATAACTAAAATAATTTAAGAGTTATCTATAAAAATATAGATAAATGTACCACAAAGTATTATATGAAAGAATGAAATATGATGATGTTTAAGTGTATTTTTTAGTAATGAAAGTTTATTTTACACAAATACAATATTAGAGAAAAGTGTAGATAATTTAATTATCTTTAAACGTATCTAAGATTGTTTCAAGATAACTAAGATAATTTAAGAGTTATCTTTAAAAATACAGAAAAATGTCCTCAACATAAATTTCTTCATACAAAATTGTTCTCAAATAAATATTTTTTTTAAAACAGAACTTGTTGACGAAACTTTATGAAACTTCTACAGAAGTTTAATAAGTATGTAAGTTAAGAACTGAAAAAGTTTTAGGTATTAAACGATATAACTATTAATATCTTAGTTATCATTATTTTTCCTTAGACAATATTTTAGATAAAAAATTATCTACATTTTTCTCTAATATTATATTCATGCCGAATAAACTTTCATTTCTAAAATCACAGATGCTAAAAAAACTTAACTCTAAATTGTATTAAAATCTCAAAAACAATCGCGATTTGCAAAATAAATATACACTTTTTGTTCTAAATTTTAAAATTTTAATACAAATAAAACTAAAAATTTCAACTCAAAAAAGTCCAGCATGAACGTCCGAATCACACGCCTCGACCTCACACCCTAGACTTAACTTCAAACTCTTAAACAAAATCTTCAACGCACTTCGCGCTCCATCCATATACGAAAGTTCTAAAGGTCACCTTGACACTTTAAAACATAGACTGATATTAATTTTAAAGATTTTATCACCAAAACAACTAACTAAACTTTAAAATTTAAAAAAAAGCGACTCTACTAAAATAGAAAAGGAACTCTACTGACGAGCAAACTAAATTATCAATTAATTACCCAATTATCATACACCAATTAATTACCATTCAACCAAATTAGCCTACCGGCAAGTACTCTATAATACCATCAAGTACTTTCTCAAAGAGGATTTACTTAACACTCTTTTTTTTTCCCTCTTGTCTCACTATTTTCATCCTCAAACCCCCGTTCGGGGGCTGCAATCGGTAACAGCGGTGGGGAATTATATTTTTTGCGCAGGGGCGCTTCGAGGGGCTCCAAGGGGCGCTCCAAGAACAGAAATAACTTTCCTGTGCAACTTGTTACCGAGAGAAATAAATCGATAGGAGGAAAGATAAGATGGGGCTGTGTTTTGAAATATGGAAAGTTGATATAGGGTTGTATGATTTTAGGGAAGTTTGTAGGGTGAAGTGTTAGCTTGATATTTGTGGAAGATTGTTTTGAGATATTTTAGATAATTTCAGAGTTATCTGTGAAAATGTGGAAAAGTGTACCGCAGATTTTGAGGTGTAGTAATTATGAATTGTATGGTATTTTTTAGTAATGAAAGTTTATTGGATGTAACTACTATACTAGACGAAAATGTTGATAATTTAATTATCTTGAAATTTGTCTAAGATTGTTTTAAGATAACTTAGATAATTTCAGAGATATCTGTCAAAATATAGATAAATGTAACGCTGGATTCTGTACAAAATATTCATGATTGTTGCCTGTTGCGTATTTAGGTGTAATTTTTAGTAATGAAAGTTTATTTGACATAAATATAATATCAGAGAAATATGTAGATAATTTGATTATCTAAAAATTAGTTTAATATAGTTTTAAGATAACTAAGATAATTTAAAAGTTATCTGAGATATTGTAAACAAATGTACCTTCAAACTTAACATAAGCCATATGTCTATGTTTAGAAGCAATTTTTATTAACAAAATTTCATTTTAAGTGTATACAATGTTAGATAAGTTTGTAGATACTTTAATTATCTAAATAAGCCCCTAAGATTGTTTTTAGATAACTTAGATAATTTAAGAGTTATCTAAGAAATTGCAAAAAATTATATCGTCAAGCTTGAGATATACGTCAAGGAATTGGTTGTCTATATTTAAAAGCAATTTTTAATAAAAAATTTTATCTTAGGCATTTACAATGTTAGATAAGTTCGTAGATACTTGAATTATCTAAAAGCGCGTCTAAGATTGTTTTAAGATAAATTAGATAATTAGAGAGTTGTCTTAAAAATTGTAAAAAATTTTACAATCAAGCTTCAGATATGCGTCATGTAATCGGTTGTCTATGTTTAAAAGCAATTTTTATTAACAAAATTTTATTTTAGGTATATACAATGTTAGATAAATTTGTAGCTTTGGCAAGATTGAAGATAATTAAATTCTCAATAAATTCCTTTAACATAATACATCTCTATCTCTTACCATTTATCCACAAATAATTTTCAAAAATACCAAAATATTCTTTACCATCGCACCTGTCTCCTACAGCTTTATGGAACTAAATATAGCTTTTTATCCTACAGCTTTTTACAGCTGTAAATTCTTTTGCAAAGTATTATTAACGAGCTTTCAGAACTCGCTAATTTTCTATGGAACTGTTTTAATAAGTCGACGTTAGTCAGAATTTTTTTTTTCTAATTTCTTGCTGTTTTAATTCAGCTTTTTATAAAATCTCTCTACTTATATTAATCTTCTTATATATAAAAATGGAGCTGTCTTTCAAATGTCCGAATAAAACTCGAAAACGGCTGAATGGATTTGGCCAGTCTTAGTCTTGAAAAATTCGTGCCAATCCAGAGATTGTCCAAAAGGTGAGATAATATTTTAAATCCGCGTAGAAACTTAACATTTTTAATTTGAAAATTTTTGTAGAAGCGTAATTTAAATAAAACAATGGACGGTGGCAATTACGTGAAATGTCAAACGCTTTTGACAGATGATGTTCAATTACGTTTAATAAGATGTTTTAAGGGGAATATTATTTAATTATAATAAATTTGTAGTAAGTAGTTTTGTTTGTAGTTTTATTTATATACAAAAACTTTAGTAAACGGGCCGCAAGTGTTACTAGAGACTCAAAATATCAACTTTTTTGAAATGTTAACATGAAAATGCACATTTTGGCATATTACGGTGCTCGGATAGATTTTATTTGTATAATTATATACTCATTGGTATTTATAAAACATTTTCTAAGTTATATTATTTTTTATTTATGTTATTTAAATTCAAAACCTAAATTTGGTATCGATCAACGGGACATTTTGTCGAATAACATTTTCCCAGTTATAATTTACCAGAATTTATCGCAGAATAGATATTAATATATGAAGGTCCGGGATTAAAAAGGTCCACCGCCGATGTGTCAAAAATCAGTAAAGTTAAGCATTGTTTAACAAGGAATTGAAAAGTAAAGAGAAAAAGATGTATAACTAGCTATAACCTTGATTCTTATGACTTTGCTATCTGGAGATAAACTGTAATCTTTGAAAATCCATAATAAAAGTATTTTCTTCCGTTGGTAGTTTTTGGGCATTAGTTAAAAGTGTAATTATTTTGTAAAACACTTTTAAAATTAAAACAAGACATTAAACCTGTTTGCCACCTGGCCGTTCCAAGTTACCCTGTATATGAAGTAAAAAGGTCTAGATAACGATTTTTTGAAAAACAGCAAAAAAGCACATTTCTACAATGATGAAGTAGCTGGCAGTTTTACTGAACGTAGCCAGATAATTTTTCGTTTGAAATGTGTTATTTGTTGTGATATAATTGATTTGCTTTTCATAATATAGTTTATATTTGCTCAAAGTCAAATTCGACCTTTGTGCCTCGCCCTGCTCTACATATATACTTTTTATTAAATTTACTTAAATTCATCGAATGTCACTTGAAACTTTTAAAAAAGCAGGTGAAAGAATTAAGTATTTATTCATTTTCTATCTCTCCTCTCTCCTCGCAGTAATTTGAAAATTTTGTATAAGTTCAGTTGTATTATTTACAATTATACGCAAAATCTTGAATCAAACAAGAATCTGAAAAACTTGAAACGTAATCAATAAGTCGAAAGACCAAAAATAACTTGGATTGGATTATACCATATTTTCTATAGAAAGTGTATAAAACTTCCAGTTTGATTGTATTGATAAATTATAGACAAACTAATAGGGTTTATAACATTCAAACAACACATCCTTATACACTTAAAGTATTAAATTTTTTGATTCTCTAGAAATTGTTTAGAATATACCTTACTTAGCGAAACAACGTTTGCCGGGTCAGCTAGTATATATATATATATATATATATATATATATATATATATATATATATATATATATATATATATATATGAGTGAGTTCTTGAGGGCGATACATCAAACAAAGAAAAGCCAAAGATTTATAAAATAATCTTTATTTCCAAACGTTTCGACATTCAATTTAATGTCATCATCAGTGGATCTAAAAACAGTATGAAAATTAGCATATCTAGGTAATTAAAATATATGTGGATTGGTAAAGTAACTATACAATAAGAGAAAAATTAACAAAGTGCTTAACTTGTCGGTACATCAAAGGGAATTGTTCGTTCATGTTTGAACTCGTATGTGCAGTGTGGACGCTACCACGAATGTAGACAAACATTTTTCTTTTTTAAGCATATCTCTTATGAAATTATCTTGAACTAGAATTAAAATTAAAATTCGAATTATTTTTGATCAAAAAAAAATGTAAAAAAAATAAATTTTAAAATAAAAAAACCCTTTTTCCCAAATGCAATTGTTTCGTACGATGTCAAAACAAGCAAAAAGTTTTTTGAATCATTCAAATCGGATGCTCAGTTCTCTCAAAATCTAGCATTTTTTGCACATATCTCCAAAACGGCTCCATCTGTCTTTGCCAAAAACTAATCACCACTTCTCCTCATCATTACAAATTCAATGCTTTTTAGATCATTCAAGTCGGATGCTCCGTTCTTTCAAAAACCCGATTTCTATTTGGGGAGATGTGCTGATTAGTTTTTGGCAAAGGCAGCTCCAGTCGTTTCGGAGCAAAGAGTGCAGAAAATAGAAATCGAGTTTTTGAGAGAAGCGACCATCCGATTTGAATGATTCAAAAAACATTCAATTCGTAATGAAGGGGAGAAGTGGTGATAAGTATTTGGCATAAGCAGGTTCAAGCGATTTGAATGATTCAAAAAACTTTCCGCTTGTGTTGACGAAACGATTGTTTTTGAAAAAGATTTTTTTTTCGGTTGAAAATTTTTTTAAGTACCAAAAAAATGATATTTTTGATTATCGAAAATAATTCGGATTATCAACAGGGGCGTAACCACCGCCGTATCAGCCGTATCAAAAATACGAGGCTCCCGAGCCAAGGGGGCCCCCAACGGGCGCAAGCAGAAAGCAAAACTACAATTTTTCAAAAAATTTAATAATTTTAACGTAGTTTGCATTTCCTTTTTTTATCGAGAGGTATTAAACTTCAATTTGTAAGCTAACGCTTTAAGAGGATTTATTTCTGCTGCAATATTTCTGCAAGCTCTTGCAGTCAATTCAATTAGTAAAGCTGTTCCACATTTGATAAGTTAACAAATCTATAAAACTAATTCAGATTATATATTCTTCATCAAATATTGGAATTTGAAATTTTTATATTCATATTTATATCGTTGTTTGTTTGTTGTTTGACGCGTCAGTTTAATAGTTAGATTTTGATAAAAATGATCAACTAAATCATTTTCAGATTTCTTTCTTCACTGTTCAAAAATATAAGTTTCTATTCTGAAACTTTACAACACGCCAGTAATGACTTACAAAAAACTAGTATTTTATTAAATAATCTTTTGAATAGACTGTGCGAATTAAGATATGAAGATTTATTGAAATAGTTTGTTGAAGAAGTACAAATAATTTGCAAAAAAGAAGGATTGCAATAACTATTTTAAAGAACAAAATACAAAAGATAATGAAGCGTCATTATCATAAGATGAGAGAATTTTAGACGCGAAATCTTATTTTAATGTATAATATTGCTGTTTGGATATATTAATTTCACAAACCAAACAAAGATTTGAAAACCTTTGCGACTTAAGTAGTAACATTTGTCTTTTTGAAATTGAGAATTAATAAACGTTTCCGGAAAACTTTTGACTGAATTACTGTAAAGAAATATTGCAAAATATCTCATATGATCATGGCCAATTGATAGTTCTAGAAATAAGTTTGAATACAGAAATCTAAGAAATTTATTTCATTAAGGTACAATGATGGATGCAATGGGCTTGCATCCAGTTTTCCCAACGAAATAACAGTATACATTTTTTCTTGTCCCTTAATTACAACAATTACAATAAATTAAATTAAAACTAATTGAAAATTACGTAAATACTTTAGAACATATATGTCTACTAGACCTGTATGTTTCTAGAGACAGAAACTTTATAAAATTTAAGGATCACTAAATAAGTAAGTTTTTCAAAAAAACCTAAGGAGAGTCAAAATATATCTGAAATCATTTGTGAAAAATTCAGAAAATTAGAGAAAATCAGATAGATAAATAATCAGGATGATAAATAAATATTCTTTTAATATTATGTATTTCTATATTTTGTGAAAAAAAATTTTTCTTCTTGAGGGGCCCCCTCAACAAATTTTGATACGGGGCCCCGCCAAAGCACGCTACGCCCCTGATTATCAAAATTTTAATTTGGTACGGGAAGTTGCAGCAATTTGAATCCACCAGTTGAAATCTGTTTAGGATTTTGCTCAAAAAATTTTGCTCTATTCTACTAATTGATCAGTATAAATTGGCATTAATGGATCAAAAATTGTAATTTATTTTGTTTGAAATATTACAAATGAGTACTGTTTAATAAGAAAGATGCAATTTAATAAAATTTGTAAAAATATCTGTAAATCATACACAAAATATAAAGAAAATATTTATATAAATTTAATCATAGTACTAAATATTTGAACAGTAGTAATAAAATTTACAATGCTAATAAAGTAAAGTAATTCATAGATATTTCACACGCAGGGTTAGTTTCTGCTTGTTAACTTCCCGTAGGGTAAGTTATTGTAATGGGCCGAAAATCGGAATTGAAAATTTTTACATTTCTCCACGTTTTGAAGGTTTCTGAACATTTTACTGGCATACCTCAGAAAAAATGGATGTGTGTATGTGTGTGTGTATGTATGTGTGGATACAAATTTCCAGTCACGTTTTAGGGCGCAGGA
Source organism: Ctenocephalides felis (assembly GCF_003426905.1). NCBI lineage: Eukaryota > Metazoa > Arthropoda > Insecta > Siphonaptera > Pulicidae > Ctenocephalides > Ctenocephalides felis. The sequence goes on from NW_020538313.1 coordinate 113,701, forward strand.
ATCAACCGATTTGAATGGTTCAAAAAACATTCGATTCCTATTGATAGGGAAAAGAGCTGATTAGTTTTTGGCAAAGGCAGGTCCAGCCGTTTCGGAGATACGGAGCAAAGAGTGCAGAAAATAGAAATCGAATTTTTGTGCGAACGGAGTATCCGATTTGAATGATCTAAAAAACATTCAATTAGTAATGATTGGGAGAAGTGTTTATTAGTTTTTGGCAAAGGCAGGCCCAGCCATTTCGAAGATACGGAGCTAAATATGTGAAAAATGGCAGTTTTTGAGAGAACGAAGCGTCCGATTTGAATGATTCAAAGAACTTTCTGCTTGTCTTAACAAAATAATTGATTTTGGAAAAAAAAAATTTTGTCCTTTTTTTTGTCACCGAAAATAATTCAGATTTTATTTTTAATTCTGACTATAGTTCTAATACACTTTAAACAAATAATTTCAACTCTTCAATTCAGTTTATATAATTCTTATAAATATTAGACAATTTTACAATATTTATAATAATCTATTTGAAAACATTCAGTATTCCTCGAACATTTCGTTATGGTACGGGAAGTTCCAGCAATTTGCCTTAAGGCACGATGCCACCCACCCCACTAGTTAATATTTTATTGATCTCCATCACGTTTTCCACTATGAACATTCAACTTGTGTCTCTTCAAGTTGCTCGATTGTGAAAATTTCTTATTGCATGTATCACATTTGAAAGGGCGTTCTCCTGTATGAATAATCATGTGCCTTTTCAAGTAACGCGATTGGGAGAATGTTTTACTGCATATTTCACATTTGAAGCGACACTCTTTACTGTGAGTAACCATGTGTGATCTCAGATTACCTTTTTGTGTGAATGCCTGATTGCATATTTCACACTTGAAAGGGCGTTCTCCTGTATGAATACGCATATGTCTTGTCAAAGTGTGTTTTTCTTTGAACGTCTTATGACCGATTTTGCATTCAATAGGGCGTTCTGTGCTATGAGTAATCATGTGAAGTTGCAATTGTGTTGAATATTTCATCAAAAAATCCGATTCGCTAATTTTATGTTTTCTCGACGTTTCAAGCCATTCTAAATCGAATGAGACCAACATTTGGAAAAAGTATGTGTGTGTGTGTGTGTGTGAACAGATTTTTTGCCGTAAATCGACGCTTTCTCGAAAACGGCTGAACCGATTTCAAAAATTTAAAAGCCCTTCGATGTATCTCGATGAGGACTATCGTTTTGTGCGGCGATCGGCCAGGCCGTTTCTTTGTAAATTGCAAAAAAGTGAAAAAAAATTCGTCCACGTTTTAGCCCGCAATTTTGAATCGATTCTGAAAATTCAAAAACCATTCGATAGATGTTGGTAGGGAATCGTGCTGATTAGTTTTTGGTAAAGATCGGCCGGGCCGTTTTCTTGTAATAAGGTTTTTTAAAAAAAAATTTCGACGATTTTTATGATTTTTTTTCTGACGGTAGATACCATAGTCTTCTAGATCATACTAAAATATTACGGCCCTACGACAACTCGTTTAGCTTTAAAAGTTCGTCAAAGTTTGCAAAAATTGGTATCGTTTTTTGGCATTTGTCAAAATTAGACTTTTGATCGACGTTTTCTCAAAAACGCCTGAACCGATTTTAGAAATTTAAAAGCCATTTGATGTATTTTGGTGAGGACTATCGTTTGTCAGTTTTGTGCGACGATCTGCCCAGCCGTTTCTTTGCAATTTGAAAAAAAGTGTTAAACTTCCACATTTAAGCTCATCATACCCAACCGATTTTAAAAAATAAAAAACTGTTCGAAAGATATTAGTTGGGAATGGTACTGATTAATTTTAGGTGAAAAACTACCGAGCCGTTTTCTTGTAATGAACTGTTGAAAAAAAAATTAAGCCGTTTTTCATGGAACTTTTTTTGGCGATATACATCATGGTCTTACAGAACTAACTGTAATATTACGGCCTTACGACAAGTAGTTTAATTTTAAAAATTCGTCAAACTTTGCTAAAATTATTATCGTCTTTTTTTAAGTAGGATTGATGAAGTATATTATTTACACTTTTTTTTGATTAAGTCGATTATTTACACATATCGGGAAGTTCAGCCTCAAGGCTAAATACCAAACCAACTAGTTCTTTTTTTATGTTAAAATGTGCATTAATGCATTAATTTATGTTATGTTTATTATAAGATATTGCTGTTATTGAGAAATTTTGTAAATTTGATGACTTTAAATAATTTTGCTCTTTCCCGCCACTTTAAATAATAAATCTGACGTTTCGCGGTACATCCTCGAACAAAAAGATTCAAGCCCTCACTGCTTTGATGAGGCTTTTGTTTGGATTTATTCGCGTTCGTTCGTGTTCGTGTTCGTTCTTCTTTGTATTTTCTTGTTCGACATGTTCGTTCGTTAGGTGTGGCGCACCTTTACGCACACTCTCGCACACTAAACTCACGCATCACGCTATCCCTTCCAATGCTAATTGAAAGTGGAGGGGACACAGCCGGCGTGCACAAAGTCTCCGAATTAAATTCAGAAGCCAAAACACCGCGAAACAGATAACACGTGTGTAGTAAAATAAATAAAAATAATAGTAAAATAATTAAATAGCTAGTTAAAGTGGTGGTTAATACATCTAATATTTTTATACCCTTTGTGTGGTGGTTGGTGTGTGGTTACAAAAATAAAACTAACCTCAAAAAATGCCTAAGGATACTTGCAGGAATAAATTCAAAAAAGACTCGTGCGTAAAATCAGTGTGCACTTTAAAGTGAAATAAATAATAACACTAAACAACCCTTACAAAGTGACTTTTATCATTGTGACTATTATCATGGCGGTGCCCTTCTATGTCCCAAATAACGAAAGTGGTTCAACCACGACCACCAATCGTGAAAATAATCACAATCAAAACCACCACCATCAATCAAGGACAAATAGTGCTAATAATTCTGTTGGTGGTGCAGGGGTTGCACCACAAGTTGGTGGTGCTAACCACCAGGATCCACTTTTGGGTGCTTTGGCCGAGGCTTTGTACCAGGTTTTGTTGGCCAGGCAGAATCATGGTAGTAGATTTTTTGGTGGTTCTTTTAGTGATCGAAGTAGATTTTTTGGTGGTGACCGATTTGTAGGAATGCATCAACCACCAGATGATGACCAATTTTTAGAAATGTATCAAACACCAGATGATGGTAGATTTTTTGGTGGTGACCGATTTTTAGGAGTGTATCAACCACCAGATGATGATAGGTTTTCTCTGGTGGTACTTTTTTTAGTGATCAAAGTAGGTTTTTTGATGGTACTTTTATCTTTGATGGTACTTTTACCTTTGATGATACTTTTACCTTTGGTGGTACTTTTACCTTTGATGATACTTTTACCTTTGGTGGTGCTTTTATTTTTGGTGGTTTGCAAGATTTGGTGGTTCCTTTCAGGTTTTTTTGGAACCCTTATTTAGTGCAAAGTTTTGATGAGAATAATAATGAGATTTTTACTGATTGTGAGAGATTTTTAGTAGAAAGCATGGAGTTTGGGGACGATTTAGACTTAGAGAGTATTAGTGATAGTGATGATGAAAATCACAATGATAGCTGTTAACTAAATTTGCCTAATTTTTTTGTACAAAATTTAAACCAAAACTTCTACTTTTAATTTTTTTAATTTCTGCAGAATTTGATTTTTGATCACATTTAGTGATAGTGATAAAAATCACTATTTTTGACAAAATTGTTAATTTTAGTGATAGTGACAATTTGAAAATTTAATTATTCTTATTTTACAAAATTTCTGTAGAATTTAAAAAGCATTGTGATAGTGATGAAAATCACAATTTTTGACAAAATTAATTTGTGTAAGTTATAGATACAATTGGCTTGTCAGTAGAGTCCATTTTAATTTTAATTTCTAGAATTAGAAAGCAGAATTGCTCGTCAGTAGAGGTTCTTTTTCTATTTTAATTTCTAGATTTATTCTGCTTATCAGTAGAATTCTTTTTCTTGATTTTAATAATTAGATTCAGTTTGCTCGTCAGTAGAGTCCTTTCTTGTGAAAATCCTAAATTTATTTTACTCGTTAATAGAGTCCTTTTTTGTGAAAATTCTAAATTTATTTTACTCGTTAGTAGAGTCCTTTTTTTGTAAATTAGAGATTTAAGTTGCTAGTCAGTAGAGTCCTTTTTGTGTAAATTCTAAATTTATTTTGCTCGTTAATAGAGTCCTTTCTTGTGAAAATCCTAAATTTATTTTACTCGTCAGTAGAGTTCTTTTTTGTGAAAATTCTAAATTTATTTTACTCGTTAGTAGAGTCCTTTTTTTGTAAATTAGAGATTTAAGTTGCTAGTCAGTAGAGTTCTTTCTTGTGTAAATTCTAAATTTATTTTGCTCGTTAATAGAGTCCTTTCTTGTGAAAATCCTAAATTTATTTTACTCGTTAATAGAGTCCTTTTTTGTGAAAATTCTAAATTTATTTTACTCGTTAGTAGAGTCCTTTTTTTGTAAATTAGAGATTTAAGTTGCTAGTCAGTAGAGTCCTTTTTGTGTAAATTCTAAATTTATTTTGCTCGTTAATAGAGTCCTTTCTTGTGAAAATCCTAAATTTATTTTACTCGTTAATAGAGTCCTTTTTTGTGAAAATTCTAAATTTATTTTACTCGTTAGTAGAGTCCTTTTTTTGTAAATTAGAGATTTAAGTTGCTAGTCAGTAGAGTCCTTTTTGTGTAAATTCTAAATTTATTTACTCGTTAGTATAGCCCATATCAATAACAACATTGCCTTTGGCAGAATTACTGGGTGTTTTGGGTCGTAGGGTATGTCGGCATTCTCCAATCTCCCACCCACTCGAAGTAAGTCTTCAGCATGCACGAAAGGATTTAAAGCTTTCAGCTTACCAAGAGATGCATTGGATTGCTTACCTAACTTCAACTGTGTTTAATTCAGCGACCGAAAGTAAACCTCTTTGTTTGAGACGAATGATGTTGATCCATCGGATGCAGAACGCCACCACCCTAACTAGTTTGCTGAACCGAGAACACTTAGCCACAAGATCTTCTACTAATTCATTCCTAGTGTTGCCGACAGTTGTTGCTAGCAGTTTCCGTTCTGGAATAGCTTCCTTAACATCATCAGCAAACCTGTTAGGCCAATTACTAGAATCTTGTAGCAGACAAGCAGGCCCGTGCCACCATAGATTGCAGTCTGCTAACTCTACTGGCGTCTTCACACCCCTAGATACAATGTCTGCAGCATTTTCTTTACTACAGACGTGTCTCCAAGCAATGCCTGGCGTAAGATCAAGAATTTCCGCCACTCTATTGCTAACAAACATTTTCAATAGAGACGGATCTGTCTTTAACCACGCCAAGACAATGCTTGAGTCACACCATAGAAACGACTCCGAAATTGGGATTTTTGTGATCGTCATCATCTGCCTAAATAACTTTGCTAAGAGCAAAGCCGCAGATAATTCTAGCCGAGGCAACGTCACATTTTTTAATGGGGCTACTTTCGATTTTGAACAAAGTAACCTTGATGACAAAGTGCCATCTGCGTATGTTGCCCGTAGATAAATGCAGGCACCATATGCATACAATGAAGCGTCTGAGAATCCGTGACATTGAATAGTCACCGGAATCGACTTAAAAATGTTTCGAGGAATACTGAGATTCTCTAGATCAGAGAGATGAACCTCAAAAAGATTCCACCTATCTTGTAACTCTCGTGACAAAGTCTCATCCCAACCAAGGTTTTGCCTCCACAACTCCTGCATTATCAACTTTGCAGTTACAGATATTGGAGATATGAGCCCAATTGGGTCATAAATCTGTGCAATTGTTGATAATACGGATCGTTTTGTGTCAACACCCTGTCTAATGTCTGCTTCTGAAACCTTAATATGTGCTATTTTAAAAATATCCTGTGAAGGATTCCACGCAAGCCCTAAGGTTTTAACAGTATCTGCTTCAGAAAACAAGGCCATAGCAGAGCTTTGACTTTCCTTTGGGATAGTTTGTAAAACTTCACGACAGTTACTTGACCATTTATGTAAGGAGAACCCCCCTTCATCTAACAACTGTACAACTTCCCTTTGAATCTTAACCAACTCATCCGCAGTATCAGCACCTGTGATGATATCATCAACATAGCAGTCCGTATCTAACACTTGTGCTGCCTGTGAAAATGTTGACGCATAATTTTGCGCCAGCATCTTCAAACAGCGCATTGCCAGGTACGGAGCACTAGCTGTGCCATATGTTACCGTGGTGAGTTTGAAGATCTTCAAGGTTTCCTGGGGCGACTCCCTCCATAAGATCAACTGATATAACTGATCTGTATCCTTAACCTTTATTTGGCGATACATTTTCACAATGTCTGCCACAAAAACAAACTGATGGCACCTAAATCGAACCAAGATAGAAAACAAATCCTGCTGCAATTTAGGGCCGGTGTGAAGAATATTATTCAACGAGACACCAGAGGAAGATTTCGCCGAAGCATCAAAAACTACTCGAATCTTATTGAAGTTATTATCCTTCACAACAGGGTGATGCGACAAGAAATATAAATTATTTTGAATCACTTCCTCCTGAGTAAGTGAGATCTGCTCAGCGTGTCCTAGTTCAACGTATTCATTCACAAACCGTGAATATGCTGCAAACAAGATACTATCCTTAGAAAAACGCCTCTCTAAGTTCAAAAACCTGTGTTTTGCACCTAAATACGATGATCCTAGTTTATCCATTTTGCCATCTACAAAAAGGAGAGCTACTTCAAACTGACCATTTTCAAGCCGTGAAACATTAAGAGAGAAAATGATCCTCACATAACTTGTCAGACCCGGTCATTGTATAGTTAGAGGATACCTCCTCCAACTGCCAAAACCTGGTCAGACTGTTATGCAGATCTTCATTAGAAATAAATCCAACATGCACATTTTCCTGAGTTTTTGAAGTATATACCCCTGAGATCAGCCAACCAAAGCAGCTCTTTCTTAGAATAGGTAGGTGGTTCCCTAAACGAATGCAACCTTGCTGTAGCACTTCGAAATATAACTCCACCCCTATCAACATGTCAACTGACCCTGGAACATTAAACATTGGGTCCGCTAAATCAACATGATCTGGAATCTTCCAGTTATCAAAATCTATAAACGCAGAAGGCAGAGACTGGGTGATCCTGTCAACAGCTACAAAATTCATAGTACGAGCAAAGGACCCTAATCTAGATCTTATTGTCAACTTAACAGCCTTGTCACACAAAACAGTCTGCCCCTGTAACATGCTCAATTTATGCAGAGATGAATTAACCGGGCATTTCAATTTTGCTAACAACGAGGAAGTTATTAAGTTGATTTGTGACCCACTGTCCAACAACGCTCGCACCTTATGTTGGGTTCCGTCGGTGTCCATAACAATGAGAGAAACCGTAGATAATAATGTTTGCATCCCCGTATTATTTGCCATGCATACTGTGCTACTTGAAGTGCTGGGCATTGGCTCCGGTTCTTCATGTAGCAAAGTATTATGCGACTCTTTGCACTTCGAACAATCATATCTAAATTTACATTTAGCCACATTATGTCGAGAAGCCAAACAACGAGAGCAAATCGAATTTTTATTAATAAAAAACTTACGTGCCTTTACATCCAGTGCCTTAAAAGTAGAGCATTTATACAGCACATGGTCCTCATTCTTGCAATAACTACACAGTTGTGTAGGTTTCTTAACAATTGTATGAACAGACTTGGTGGTTGGTTTGCTGTCTGAGCTGCACGAATTCTCCAAGGCCGTTACCCGGAGTTCAAGAAATGTGAAGAACTCCACTAAAGAAGGTAACTGCCCTGACGCCCGAGACAGATTCCAAGCCACTTTTGTCCCACTGTCAAGCTTCCTACACAACATATGTAATAAGATAATGTCCCAATGTGCTGCAGGCTCAAAGAAGGCTTTCAATGACTGAATTTGTTGTCTTGCACTATTTAAAAGAGCTCTCAACCTCTCATGACTGCCCTTTTGTATTACAGGTATGCTATCAATGCTCTGCAAATGAGCATTGACAATTAAAAATTGATTATTGTAAGTTTTAATTACAAGATCATATGCTACTGCATAATTTTCATTCGTGACACTTATACTAGATATTAATTCAGAAGCTGATAATGTGAGAGCACCTTTTAAATAGTGCAATTTCTGGACAGGCGCTAATTTTGAATTGTTATGTATCAGTGAATTAAAAATATCAATAAAGGCCGTCCACTCACTGTACTCCCCATTAAATTTTGGTAACACAATATCTGGCAATTTCACATCTATCACGCTACTTTTTAATTTTTCGGATTTTTGATGGGAGTCAATAATTGATTCTATCTCAGCCATCATATCAAAGTATAATTCAGAGTATTTAAGGTACTCATCAGTGTACACACCTGGAGACATGCTTTCAAGCTGCACGTACACCTCATCCCAGCTGTGGATACGTTCAACAAGCCTCTGCTTCCGAACAGAGACAGCCTTTACATTGTCGCCCTCCTGGAATCCAGTTACATATTTGTTGATGGCATCGAATGAAGCCTTAATCATTTTATACGTGCCTTCCAATGAATCCGCATCCGCCATTATACCAGCCAGTTATACTATACTAAATTAATATTATTACAACACGTGCTACACAAAGTACAAGAACAATAAAGAAATCTTAACACTTATTACTAAGTCAATTAATACAGGAACAAGGTTGATAAACACTTATGTGTAATGTGTAACAATAGTGAGGTTACAATGCATAGAATTTTGAATGACTCACGACCCCCGTGTTTTGAATTACACGAGTCAGCGTTGATCCTAATTTTTGTCTTCCACGTGGGATCCTAGTAACACGATATCCTCCCCCACTTGTGTAGAAGCTTCTCGATTATCACTGAGATGAATGATTGTATGAATACCTTTCTTGCGCTGCGAGCTGAATCCTAACCTCAAAATTTGGAACTCCCAAATCTTTGAGTGACGACGATGATTTCAGCGTCCGAACTGCTAGCTTGATTAAGGATATTCTTGTTGCTCTGCTTTTTGTTTACGAACGACATAGACAACTTCAATGCCGCATGCGTAAACAAAACAATACACGCCGGTAATAGTATTTGTATATAAAAAACTTTTCTCACCACAGTGTATAATAATTCTCAAAAATAAAGCTTGCACTGGTAACTATCCGGTTCGAAGGACCAAATTATGGTATAAAGAAACACTGGATGGATTATGAGTAAATATATTTTATACGATGTTTACAGTTCAGCGGTATATGTACAAGAGAGCGATTAATGTATATACAAGTATTACGAGGAAGTCATGTCAAAACGTGAATATTGCGTCTTGCATGACATGTCGCCAACATAACAATAACGAGTCGTTCTGACAGTACGAACGACGTGCGCGAAGTTTAAATACACAGTTAGAACTATGAATAATTCTGTCCAATCGTTAGGGTTTGAAGGCACAAGGTAATAATTTGGAAAAGATAGTCGAAGAGTTCGTAGAGGAAAAAGTGGGAATAAAGGTCAGAATTATTAGAGCATTCAAGTTTGGCATAGAGAGAGAGATGATTGTAGCCACAATCGGCAGCTGGGAAGAAAAGGTGGAAATTATGAGAAAAAAGAGTCGCCTTGGTGGGTCGACAGTATTTATAGATAATGACTTAACGCGAGAGGAAAGACAGGTGCAGAAGCAACTGATAGAGCGAGCGATGAAGGAAAGGCAGGCGGGTAATACTGTCAAAGTGGGCTACAGAAAACTATGTAGGAATGGCAAATGGTATACGTGGGAAGATCTGAAGAGAAAAGAGAAGGAAAATGGAAGGGAAGAAATTTTTTCACATTAGGGCAGCCGGCGGAATTGGGGGGTGTGAAGTAATATTCTGGAATGTTGCGGGTGCGGTTAATAAACATAAGGACTTCTGGGATTTTGTGGGTAGATATGATATAATAGGACTAACAGAGACATGGGTTGAGAAAAAAACATGGACTAAAATTCAAACATACTTGCCAAAGGGGTATAAGTGGGGTTGCCAGTATGCTACGAGAGAAAAGACAAAGGGTAGAGCAAGTGGAGGAATCATCACCGGTGTAAGAGAAGAAATAGCCGAGGAAGAAGATGCGACAGCAGAATTAGACGGTGCGATGGAAAGAATAGTAAAGATCGCAGGTAGTAAATGGAGTATATGGACAATCTATTGCAAAGATAAGATAAAAGAGATAATGAAGAAGATAGCAGAGAAATTGGATGGGCGCTTAGGAATAAAAGCTATTATAGGAGGAGACCTCAATGCAAGAACTGGAGCAAAGGGAAGTTTTGTGGATGATGTAGAAAGAAGGCCGCGAGAACCAAGGGACAAAACAATAATTGTAGCAGGAGAGCAATTGTTAGAAATAACAGGAGAGCAAGGCTGGTACATACTAAACGGAAACATCGAGGGAGATGAGAAAGGAAAATATACCTACATTTCAAGCATCGGGCAGTCAGTAATAGATTACATTATAATAAACTCGGAAGGCATAAATGGGATCGAGACGTTTGAAGTGATAGACAGAGTGGAGTCAGATCACATGCCTGTGAGTTGCAAACTCATACACAACTTTGAAAGGAAAATGCAAAGGCAAGAGGACGAACGAGAAATTATTAAATGGGACGAAGAAAGCAAAGAAATATTTCAAATCGCAACAGGCAGAAAGGTTTACACAGAGCAGAATGTAGAGGAAAGTTGGAAAGAAATTAAAAACGCAATACACACATGTATGGTGAGGAAGAAAACGAAGATAAAAGGAAAAAGACTGGGTTATAGGAGATGGTGGGATAGAGAGTGTGGTAGAAAAAAGAGATGGGTGAAAGCTTTATTGAAAAATTGGACGTTAGGTAAAATGTCGAAAGAAAAGTATCTGACAGCAAGGAAAGAGTTCAAGGCTCTCTGTAAAGGAAAAGAAAAAAGCAAAGCAGACGAAGTAATGGAGGAAATAAGACAAGCTAAAACAGAAAAGGAAATTTGGGCATTTATAAACAGAGGAAGGAAAATAAGGGTACAACTAAGTGAGAAAATTACGACAAGAGAATGGAAAGAGCACTTTATGAGGCTGCTAAAAGGGCAGGATACCCGTTTAGTAGAGAAATGGAAGGATGAAAATGTGAAGCAAGTAGAAGATGAAGAACTTACTGACGCGGATATTAGACAACACATAAAAAAGTTAAAGAAAGGTAAAGCGGCGGGGATTGATGGAATTCCAAATGAAGCGTGGATATTTATGACGGGTCGAACAGAACAGCAGATATGTGAGCTGGTTAAAAAGGTCTGGAATGGCGAGGGAATACCAGAAGATTGGAAAGAAGCATTGATAATGCCACTTTATAAAAAAGGAGATAGAGAGCAGGTCAGTAATTACCGAGGAATAAGCCTATTGTATACCGGATACAAAATTTATGCTTCAATATTGAACGAAAAGATAGTTAAAGATTTAGAGGACAACAAGAGTCTACCGGATACGCAAGCAGGCTTCAGGAAAGGTAGAAGCACTATAGACAACATCTATATTCTAAATCACGTAGTAGAGAAGGAATTAAGTAGAGAGAAAGGAAAGCTTTTCTCGTTTTTCGTGGACTTGCGAGCGGCGTTTGACTCGGTAGATCGACTTAAATTATGGAGTGCTATGGAAAAGGCAGGAGTTAAAAAGAGCTTGATAGAAAGAACAAAAGAAATATATAGTGAGACAAGAAACAAAGTAAAAGTAGGAAACAAAACAAGTGAGGTGTTTTGGACAAGAGAAGGAGTCCGTCAAGGATGCCCGTTAAGTCCAACACTGTTTACGATCTTAATAGCGGATTTGGAGGAGGTGCTGAGAAAAGGGCAAACGGGAGGCGTGGTAGTTGGAAAAGAGAAATTTTGGAGCCTAGCTTATGCGGACGATCTGGCAATTTTGGCAACAAGCGAAAAAGACATGCAGGAAACAATGAAGCGGCTAGAGCGGTACCTGGAGAAAAGGAAATTGGTATTGAATGAGGAAAAGTCAAAGGTAATGCTTTTTAAAAAAGGGGGAGGGAGAAAAAAGAGTACAAACTGGCTATGGAAAGGGGTCAGTATAGAGGAAGTCAAAGAGTTTACTAATCTGGGGTACCACTTTACAAAAAGTGGCAAAATGAAAGAGCATATCAATAATCTGGCAAAAAAAGCAAACACAGCAATGAGAAGTACGTGGAGCCTCGGCGAGAAGTTATTCCACAATAACTTCAGCAGGAGAATTAAGATGTTTGACAGTTTGGTAGTCGGAGTGTTGGCTTACGGCGCAGAGATTTGGGGTTGGAGGGAGATCGCAGAGCTAGAAAGAGTACAGAAAAAATACCTGAAATGGATACTTGGTCTGGAGTCCTGTACTCCAGATTATGTACTCTATGAAGAGGTAAAACGAGACAAATTACATCTGAGATTAGCAAAGAGAGCGATTAATTATGAAGAAAGACAGTTAAAGACAGGAGTAAATGCCATAGTGAAGGAGTGTATTAGCAAAAGAAGAAGAGGTAAAGGGGATAAAGAGAGGTTGGATGAAAGGATAAGATACATAAACAAATGTGGATTTGGCCAGGAGGGCATAGTTCAGCTGAGTGAAACCGGAGCGAATGTTGGAGAGGTACTGCGGGAGAGAGGAAGCGAGGTACAAAGTCAAGAGAACTTGAACAAACTGGAAAGATCTAGATACAATAGAAAGTATAGAGAAATAATAACAAGTGGACTTCCGCAGTATCTAAGAGGCTGGAGCAATGGCTGCGATCAGAAGGTAATTGCGCGGTATAGATGTGGCACCATGGAGAAAAACAACAAACACTGGCTGAACCCTGAAGAACGAAGGTGTGAGCTGTGCGGGAAGGAGGAGGACACGGTTGAGCATTGGAAGGAAAGATGCGCGATGTTAGAGAGAACAAACATTTCTATAGAAGACGTTCTCTGTGGCAAAAATGATAAGGAAAGTCAAGGCTGGTTGAAAACAATCAACCGCATGAAGAAAGCAAAAGAAAAGGAGTTACTTGGGCAACCAGTCCAGAACGTTATAGTTATTAGAAACCACTGATTAGACTTTTCTGTTTATTTTTATTTTTTGTATATAAAGTAGGTTTAAGGTATTATTGGTATAATGATGTATTTCTAGGCCATTAGGCTGAAATAAATAAATATAAATAAATAAAATATATATAATATATATATATATATATATATATATATATTTGTTTTATATAAAACAATATTTTATAAATACCAATGAGTATATATATATATTGATTGTTTCTTTTCCGAACAGTAAATCCAATAATAAAAAACAATTTGTTTTTTGAAGATGTTTAATACGACGTTTCGGAACTAGGTACGTTCCATCATCAGGTTTATTCTGTCAAATACAATGTTTTTTAAAATATTGATTAACATTAATTAACGATGGTCAATACAGATTAATTAGAAAAAATTTTTTATAAAGGAATGGATTATGTACCGGATAGATAGTAATAAGACTTAACTAAAAAAGGTTTTATATAAAATTGAGAAGCAAAAATTATTTACCTGTAATAATTTAAATAATTTTTGCTTCTCAATTTTATATAAAACCTTTTTTAGTTAAGTCTTATTACTCTTTACCCCGGTACATAATCCATTCCTTTATAAAAAAAAATTTCTAATTAATCTGTATTGACCATCGTTAATTAATGTTAATCAATATTTTAAAAAACATTGTATTTGACAGAATAAACCTGATGATGGAACGTACCTAGTTCCGAAACGTCGTATTAAACACTTCAAAAAACAAATTGTTTTTTATTATTGGATTTACTGTTCGGAAAAGAAACAATCAATATATTGAAAAAATCCAGGACTTATCTATTGAATATATATATATATATATATATATATATATATATATATATATGAGATAATAAACAGTATAAATAATCAAATATTTTCATTACAGCCTGAACATTATTTTTAAACTATTTCTATACGAAAATCTCTTCTTTAAATAACAGTTGATAAATTATTAATCACTATAATGTTTATAATACAGTTCATAATATATTATAAACAATACATAAATATTACTCTCTACAAAGGTATAAAAATATATGCATTAATATTTTTACCAATTGAATTTAAATTACTTAAACAATTACTTCACTCAAACAACCAGCAGTTGATAAAGTTTCGGTCCTTTCTTCAAAAGGCAACCCTGTTCGTTCAGTTTGTCTATCATTTCTCTAAAATCTGACCCAAATCCGTGATGCACCAGACCACCATTGCTAGCCGTCTCTTTCAATTCATTCAGAGTGAAAATTGTCTTCATTGTCACTTCTGATCTTTTTTGAATTAAAGATAAAAACCGTTTGATCTAAAAAAGGTAATGGAAAATTAGAAAAAAATACTTTAAAAATATAAGCTTTACAATTACAAATTCTTTTAAAATTCAAAAAATAAAAGTAATTTCTAAATTGAAACAATTTTAACAATCATATTTTAATATTTGACAAAAAGCTGCAATTCTTGCAACATGCATCTAATTATATAATATATATTTATCATATATATTTATATTTATATATATATATATATATATATATATATATATATATATCTAATTAAATATATATCTTTATTATATACTAGCTGACCCGGCAAACGTTGTTTTGCTAAATAAGGTATATTCTAAACAATTTCTAGAGAATCAAAAAATTTAATACTTTTAGTGAATAAGGATGCGTTGTTTGAATGCTGTATACAATTATGTATTATAAAAACAATAAACCCCATTAGTTTGTCTATATTTTGTCAATATAATCAAACTGCAAGTTTTATACACTTTCTATAGAAAACATCGTATAATCCAATCCGAGTCTTTTTTGGTTTTTCGGCTTATTAATTACGTTTCAAGTTTTTCAGATTCTTTTTGGATTCTCGATTTTGTGTATAATTGTAAATAATACTACTGAGCTTATACAAAATGAATTAAGAATTTTTTCTTTGACCTACTTTTTGAAAAGTTTCAAGTTACATTCGATGAATTAAAGTAAATTTAATAAAAAGTATATATGTAGAGCAAGGCGAGACACAAAGGTCCAATTTGACTTTGAGCAATTATAAACTAAATTGTGAAAACCATAACAATTATATCACAACAAATAAGACATATCAAACGAACAATTATCTGACTACGTTCAGTAAACTGACTTCTACTTCATCATTGTAGAAATGTGCTTTTTTGACGTCTTTCAAAAATTTGTTACCAAGACCTTTTTATCCTATATGCGGGGTGACTTGTAACGGGCAGGTGGCAAAAGGTTTAAAGCCTTATTATAATTTTAAAGGTATTTTACAAAATGATTACATTTTTAACTAATGCTAAAACTACCAACGGAAGAAAATACTTTTATTATGGATTTTCAAAGATTACCGTTTATCTCCCCCATTTCAAAGATTATCGTTCTCAAATCAAGGTTGTAGCTGGCTATACATGTTTTTTTCTCTACTTTCAAATATTGTTGTTAAACAATGCTTAAGTTTACTGATTTTTGACACATCGGTGGTGGACCTTTTTAACCCCGGACCATCATATATTACTATCTATTCTTCGATAAATTCTGGTAAATTATAACTGGAAAAATGTTATTCGACAAAATGTCCATTTGATCGATACCAAACTTAGGTTCTGAATTTAAATAACATAAATAAAAAATAATATTACCTAGAAAATATTTTATAAATACCAATGAGTATACAATTATACAAATGAGATCTTTCAGAGCATCGTGTTTGAGAAAAATATGCCAAAAAGTGCATTTTCATATTAACATATCAAAAAAGACGATATTTTGAGTCTCTAGTAACACTTGCGGCCCGTTTACTAACGTTTTTGTATATAAATAAAACTACAAACAAAACTACTTACTACAAATTTATCATAATTAAATAATATTCGCGTAAAACATCTTATTAAACGTAATTGAACATCATCTGTCAAAAGCGTTTGACATTTCACGAAATTGCCACCGTCCATTGTTTTATTTAAATTACGCTTCTACAAAAATTTTCAAATTATAAATGTAAAGTTTCTACGCGGATTTGAAATAATTTCTCACCTTTTGGACTTTCTCTGGATTAGCACGAATTTTTCAAGACTAAGACTGGCCAAATCGATTCAGCCGTTTTCGAGTTTTATTCGGACATTTGAAAGAGAGCTCCATTTTTATATATAAGATTATAATATATATATATATATATATATATATATATATATATATATATATATATATATATATATATATATATATATATATATATATTGTTGTACACCCCTGATATTACAAGTTGCTAACCACTGTCATAATATTAGATTCCTAACAAGTCCAGACTGAAATCTTAGAACCCTTGAGCTTTAGCTGATATTAACGGTTCATATTAACTTTTCTCAGACTACTGCGTAGTAGCTGACATTAACATTCTCTCACGAAATCATAAATCTACATCGACAAATCTCAGCAAGATCCTATTATCGACATTCCGCCTAGTTAACAATTCTCACCAAGTTCGCATGAATAACATTTTGTTTAATCAGCTAAATTCATTACTTTGTCCTTTTCGTTGCATAGAATATTCGAGACAAATCCCCACTACGTTTCAAAGGATTTTAGTTTTAATAATTATGAAATAAATCAGTCTTAATCTGTCGGTCGCCGGGCAAACACTTCTCTTCTAATACCTCCGAGTTCCTTGTACTTAAAGTGAAATAAAGTGAAGTTTTTGAAATAGTCTTTTCAATTATCAATCTCAAGTATTTTCAGCAAGTGAGTTTTCAGGAAAGTCGGAAGGTCCAGAGCAACAACACCGATTTGCATATAGCGGCGCAAACAGCCCTTTCTGTTCATCAACGCGGTGTCCAACAAAATATATATATATATATATATATATATATATTTATATATATATATTATATATATATATATATATATATATATATATAATAGTTTTGTTATACTGGTCATTTCCTTTTACCTTTGAATTTTGTCTCATGTTGCTCGAAGGTATTCTCCCTCTGTTGACATCAAAAGTTCCAATACCATCGCAGAATAAATCAGAATGACAAATTTTTGTTAACTCGATAACATCTCTTGCATGTTCTACCTTTGCTTCAGGCGATAGATCCACTCTTGCTCTTGCTTGTGTTAGCCGAATTAGAGCTTCAAGTTGCCTAAAGAAAAAGTATAATAAAAAATTAAGGAAATAATAATATTATTATTGATATTTACTAACAACTCAAGGACTTCACTGATAACTTGATTTTTAGTAAATAATAAATAAAATAAGAACAGTGTTTGTTTTAAATTCAAATTGTCATCTATAATTACTTTATTTATTTATTATATATGAATTTTAAAAAATATATGATATATAAATACATTTATATGATATATAATACATATAATATATATAAGTTAGTTTTTAATTAATGTTATTAATGATTATATTAATTTAATTATTTACCTGAGTGTAATTGGCATACTATCAGCACCCTGAGGAACTTGTCTCAGACCCAAATAGAATCTTTTTATTTCCTCAGCAGCCTCTTTTGTCAATTTAGGCTGCACATTCTTTCTAGCATAGCCTAAACAAACAAAACAATTATTATACTTATATATAATCTCTAAACAAGAGTTACAACTAGTTATTTATATTAATTATCCTTCCTTACTTATATACTTCCTCATAAGAACTGTCGGCAAAGGATCAAATCTTTCTCCGTGTCTCAATCTTAATCTTTCCTCAAGACATCGTGGCTGTGGACGTTCATTTTGACTCATTGGAGTCTCAAAAATTCTGCTATTTCTAGATTTTCGTTCCTCTTTAGTCAGATGCATTGAAAATACGTGCTCCGTCAGAAGTGTATCCAATTGCTAAAGAGATAAAATAGTCAATAAATGAAATATAATATAATGATAAGCAAAATAGGAAACTAGAAATGTCAATGAGACATGGAGTAGTCTTACGTGAACTAATATATTTAACAAGTTAATCACCACAATAATGTCAATAATGTACCATGATAACTTTAGTGGATAATTTATTCAAAAATGTATCGAGAAGACTTTAATGTCTTTTCATAGCTCCTGTAAAACATAACATCAGACACATATGACTGACAAGGCAATTAACGTGTTTTAATCCTATAATATTATTTTTAATATTCTGACAAGAACCTGAAATAACATATTATTATATATGAATAAATAAATAAATATGATCAAACTATTTGTAAAAACATATCGATTTTTATAGAAATCCATGTAATCATATTTTAAAAGCATAGAAACAAATAAAATTTATAGTTATTCATTATCACACAACTTCAATAAATTTTGTACAAAAACATAATGTAATTGTTAACGCTTGCAGCAAATGCTTTAAATCAGTATGTATTAAATAGATTTCCAATACCTTAAATCTCTGTTTTAAACTCCTTGAATCACTTCGTAAGTATTAAATATTTACACAAACACAGAAAGTTATGTTTCATGGCGACTGCACATGATAAGATTATTTAACAAATTTGTATTTGCGCAAATATGTACCTTAAAACATGCATAAAGAACAAAATTTGATCGCAATAGTTTGTGCAAACGTTTACGATTTTCAGGAATTTGCACAAACTATCGATTTATTTTATTACGTATGTTTGAAGGTATTTTCGCAAACACATTTGACAAATCGTATCGTGTGTAACCGCCATTATTTTTCTAATGGACATTATGATCCTAACACAGATTGTAAAGTTTATAAACAGGATTATTTGTTGCGATTATAGTTAACATGCACTGATTATCAGTTTAACGGTTAAGTATTTAATAATTTACATCTAAAACATCAAAAATCCGAATATAAATATTTCGTTAAATGTCATCACCAGATACAATCCACCATCTTCCTGTACATTCCGCGTGAAAATCTATGAAACGATGTGAGCGTTATTACCAACATTAAAGATAAAAAGTAGTGCGTGGTGGTATTCCTCCGCGCGAAAGAAATTATGTTTTTAATGGCGGCTTGACATGATGCGATTAACTGTCAATTAACTACATTTTAAGACGATTTACAACACATGCACACAATTTGCAGCATTTTCAGACTATCTGGAATGTTTTTCAATTATCCAGAACATTTTGAGACTACCTAATACATTTTCGAACTATCTAGGACATTTATAATCCATCTAGAAAATTTTCAGTATATACTAGGTGATATATACAGACTATCAAGGATATTTTTGAAAATCTAAGATCATTTTAAGACTATCTACAACATATTTGGACTATATAAAACGTTTTCACACTATCTACAACATATTTAAGCTATCTAGAAAATTTTCAGACTATATCTATCATGTGCAAACTATCTAGAACATTTTGATTAAATCTAAAGCCACTATGTAGAACATATTCGGACTATCTAAAACATGTTCACAACATCTAGAACATTTTTAAACTACCTAGAACACTTTCAGACAATCTAAAACATTTTTAGTCTATCTCGATAAAGGCCACAAAGGCTATTCAGGCCATGTAGAAAAATTTCAGACTATACCTAGGACATTTTAAGACTTTCTAAGTTCATGTTAAGACTATGTACAACATCTTTCAACTATCTAGAACATTTGTTAGACTATCTAGATTCTATATAGTTATAAAACGTCCTTAGATAGTCTTAAAATACCCTAGATATCCCGGCAAATGTCCTAGGTAGTCTGAAGATATTCTAGATAGTCTTAACATGACCTTAGATAATAAAAGTTTAAAGATGTTGAAAGTCTAAAAGTCTAAAAATGTTGAAAATGTCCTAGACAATCTGAAAATATTCCAGAAAATCTTAAAATGTCCTAGATAGTCTAAATATAGACTGAAAAGCTTTTCGTTAGTCTTAAAATATTCTAGATAAAAATCTAGACCATCTTGAGACTATCTAGGACATTTTAAGACTGTCCAAGGACATTTTCAACATCTTTAGAATATTTATAATATTTTCATATTGTCTAGGACATGTTCAAACTATACAGAAAATATTGTAGATGGCATAAAAATGTTTTAGATAGTCTGGACATGTTCTATCTAATATATTTTCAGATTCTTATGAACGTTTTCAGCTTAGAAGTTTCACTTCAATAAACATAACACACTCAGTCTCTATTTAACTGGCTTGAGTTTAACTCAACCTCTAGCAAGACTAATTAGAAGTAAAAACTTCAAAAAACCCTCAAAGTTTACATTTACCTCTAATTTTAATTCTCACCTCATCAGGAATATCCAACAGCACAAATACCAAATCAAATCTAGACAGAAGGGCACAGCTTAAATTAACATTTTCCTTTAAGGTTTTGGATCTGTTGTAAACGCCTTTATCAGGATTTGCAGCAGCCACGATTGCACATCTGGTTGGAAGAGAACAGACTACACCTGCTTTGGCTAGAGAGACACATTGTTGCTCCATTGCTTCGAGCAAAGCCTAGAGAAGAAATAAATAAATAAATATATATATATATATATATATATATATATATATATATATATATATATAATGTATTATTTATCTTTTATACTGATAGTTAAAATTGTTTATTCATACCGAGTGCTGTTTGGTCATTTTATCAAATTCATCAATACAGCATACACCACCATCGGCAAGTACCAGAGCACCAGCTTCCACACCACTTGTGCTGTTTCCTGAAGAAATACCTGATTCTGATGAAGTCTGGCCACCAGAAGTTACAATGGCTGTGAGACCAGAAGAAAGTACTCGTATTTCCACATACAAAAACACCTTAAATGAAAGAAATAACATAAATAAAAGAAATAATATTTATTACCATTAATGATAAATAAATAAATTAATAATGAATACTAAAAATGGGAGAATTAGTGGCTACAATGAGTTCAAAAATATTTCAATGTGTGTAAAAAATACAATGAGTGTAAAAGTACTACACTAATCCTGTAAAATAAAAACAAAATATATTTTGTTAGAAATATCAAGGCACAAAATGATTGAAAGGAGTTAAGATATAATCTGATGGTTTGGTATTAATATTGCATATTCATCAGATATTGAACTTCTATATTATTATTACCTCTAGGGGCAACATCAGCACAAGCCTTCAACATCTGACTTTTCCCCAATCCCAGATCTCCAACTATCAAAACATGACACTCGTTTCTATTTATAAAATCTGACTCTGATGTTTTTGTAGTTCCCATTAAAGCTAGAATGAGACCAGCTTTAGGACATTCTCGGCCGCAAATAAGAGAGCACAAAGAATTAACCAACATCGAAAGACATCGGGTTCTGATTTGATTGCTTGTATTGCTGAATAATCCTAAGGAAAAAATGGTAATCAAAACAGGTGTTTAGTAAATAATATATAAATACATACTCGTTCTGTGTATTCATCTTCAACTACATTTTCACTTTGATTTTGTATAGATATGCCTTCAAGATACATTTTGTACATTGATGCTTGGTCTCGTCTTGAATGATCATCTAAAGCTCTCACCTAAAATTGTAAAAATCATATTTTAACATTCTTGTTTCAACTGCCTCAAATCAAACTATACTATACATTCCTGCTCCCGAAATTGTCGACGAAAATTTGTATCCAAACACACACACACCACACACACACACACACACACACACATACATCCATTTTTTCTAAGGTATGACAAAATATTCAGAAACTTCTGAAACGTAAAGATATATAAAAATTTTCATTTTTTTGTGATTACTATAATTTGCCCTACGGAAAGTTAATAATTACTTATAAATTGCTTATAACTAAAAAATGATGTTATGAATTATACCTGCACAATTTCAGTGATGATCACATCATCTCCTGGACAACATAAATTAACCAAGTCTGCTGTTACTTGAATATTTACATTCCTGGGTACTCTGCCTGATTCAAACTATTCAAAATATTTATTTTAGCTATGTATATAAAAGTACATTGAAAAAAATGTAATAAAATATTTAAATCATTATTTTTTTTACCTGATCTGCAGTTTTCAACTCCTGCACTTTTAAAGTTTGCCAAGCAGTTGTTCTTGTGCACGGTGTATCAATAATTGGAATAAAATTTGTACGAATTAGACAGTTTTCTCATACACATTTTTCTGGTTGGGCCATTACACCGGCAGGCTGAAAAAAAGAACTTTAAATAAAATATAATACATATATATATATATATATATATATATATATTATTTTATTACCTGTTTTACCATCTGCTGTGCAAAACAAGATCGACAACCAAATGTCATCCAAGTACAAAGAAGCTTTGGGTTTCCAGCACGAATTACTGTACCTTTTATAGTAACAAGCTTACCTATACACCAAATAATACATGTATTAATATACAATTGATATTATCAAAAAACTTAATGCACATACTATAACTGTGTACACGAATATTTTTCAAAGGTATTACAGGTCCTTGCCCCATCACTCTAGCCATTACCATATCCAGGTTTGATGAATCAGTGGATTCATTTTGCATCAAAAGTACCTAAATAATTTTAAAATCTTATTATCACCATACCAAACCAAATTATATTTACCTCACCTGATGCATGGCTAGTCTTAAGCAATTCAAAGTATATTCCGGTTTTCTCTTAGATCCTCTTGAAACATAGGCCATTCTTCCATGAATACTGGATCTCCTAAAAGTGCCCTCATATGTATAGGGTATCACAATAGTTTCCTACATCTTTGTAGGTTATATAAAACGGTTCTTCTTGTGATATGGGATTCAGTAGCTTTGATATTTTTTACTGTCTGAGATCCAGCAGTGTAAACTAAAAGTAATACATGGATGATAAATAAAGCGTCAAGGTTTCAAACTACACACACATACCTTCCAGAGGAAAATATAATTTCCATCCTGGGTAAGGTCCAGGAATAACGTCCAAAGCAACTGATATTAAAGGTTGCTCTCTAGATCTTCTGACAACTTCCGGTAAATTAGCAGAATTGGTAAAAGATTGCACCTAAAAAATAATGAGAATCAAAAACTGTAAATCTGTGATGAGAGAAAACTTACAGATAATTCGTTTGACGGGGTGCTCTGTCCTGATGAACTACTTCCTCCACGTGAAAAACCACGTTTCCGGTAATTAAATCTGCCTTATTATAACTCATTTCCTCTTATTTTGTTTAAAATATAACTTTCATAAAAGTATTATTATCAACCGTACATTTTCAAAAACCGCCATTGCGCAAACCTAGTTTTGACATTTGACATCTAGCAAAAGCAGTGCTGCCACCCATCAAACATTTCCTCAATTCCATTCACCATTCTGTTGACCTGTTGACTCATGTATACTCTTCTTTATCTATGTGTTGACTCATGTCCATAACTAAATAATTTAAATAATTATTATTGCAATTAACTCTTGCGCCATGTTAATTGAATTCTTTTCCATAACATAATATAAATAAACTCGGTTCTTTGTCCGATTCAAAAGTCAAAGATTACGTCATTGTGCGCACGCAGACCCACACAATCATTCTCAGTCGGTTCTTCAATTTACAAGAACTGCTAAAAAACTTTTTAAAGTTCATTATTGTATATGTGTGATATATTTTTGATGTAAAAGTTGTGTACATAGTTAGTTAAATTATTTTAAATCATGTCGAGTAATTGTGTTGAAGTCACGCCCGAAAATATAGCGGCTGCCGAAAAATTCAAAGAAGAAGCTAATGAATATTTTAAAAGTAACTATACAATATTTATATATCAAACAATATATATATGTATATCACTTTATATACAATTCTTTTGCCTTTTATCAAATTTGTATCTTTATTTATTTATTTATTTGTACATAACCTCAAACATATTGTAATTGTTTATTTTGCAGAACAAGATTACGAGCGGGCTATAGATTTATACAATAAAGCAATTGAAGCAAATCCAAATAATGCTATTTATTACTCAAATAGAAGCATTTTGCATCTTAGAACAGAAAGTTTTGGGTATGTATCAAATAAAAAGACCTCATAACCTTAATGATATGTCACATATTAGAATAAATATATAAAATTAAGCATTACATTTATATATTAAGTGATTGTCTTTTACATTCAAAGACTAAGAAGTAAAACATTGTATGCTACCATGGAATAGTCTTAAGTGGATTGTGTACCTAAATTTTATTAAAACTTTTACATATAGATTCACGATATATTATTGATGACTTATATTCTATTATTTTAGTTATGCTCTTAGTGATGCATCGAAAGCGATTGACTGTGATAAGACTTATATCAAAGGTTATTATAGAAGAGCAGCTGCCCATATGTCTTTGGGCAAATTCAAGGCTGCTCTTAAGGATTTTGAATATGTACGCTAATATAAATATCTAATTTATATACACCAGAGTTTGTATTCATCATTAATGTTTTTTTTCTTTAGGTAGTAAAAGCTAGACCTAATGACAAAGATGCTAAATTGAAGTACAATGAATGTAATAAGATTGTAAAAAAATTAGCCTTTGAAAAGGCTATAGCTGTCGATAAGCTAGAGAAAAATATTGCTGATACTATTGATTTTGCTGCAATGTGTAAGTATAGATATTATTGTTCATTATCAATATATATACGAAATTTATTTATTTATTACTAGCTGACCCGGCAAACGTTGTTTTGCTAAGTAAGGTATATTCTAAACAATTTCTAGAGAATCAAAAAATTTAATACTTTTAGTGAATAAGGATGCCTTGTTTGAATGCTGTATACAATTAGGTATTATAAAAACAATAAACCCCATTAGTTTGTCTATATTTTGTCAATACAATCAAACTGCGGGACATTTTCGATGATTTTCCAAAATAAATGTTTCGATGGAAAGATTTTGTTTTAAATACGATTCCGAAACTTTACTGTAATAATAATAATGTTTAAATTTTTAATACTTTTGGTTCAAATCAATCAACAATCAAACACATACATAGCCGAATATTCCGAATGTGCAAATTATGACGCGTTAAAAGCAAACATGTCTCAATTGTCTTCCATATTGAAAAAAAAATTAATTACCGCGAGTGTAAACAAAGACAACTGTGAGGTTGAGCACTTTTTGTCCCGAATCTCCAAAACGCGGGCGAAAAATAATAATAATGTTTAAATTAATTAATGTTTAAACCGCTCATTTTCTCAAAATTTGATGAATTTTTAAAATTAATCTACTTGTTGTAAGACCTTAATATAAAACTAATCAGTATCATTTCCAACAAATATCTAATATATAATATTTTAAAACGTGGACGGAAATTTTTATTATAACCAAAACTATTTATGGTTATCAGCACTTACTTATATTAAATTCAAATAATTCTTCTATAAAGAAAATACAGCAATCAACGAAAAATATTATTATACACGCGATAATTTTCATACCGTTTAAGAAGCTGTGCGATTGTTCGATATCTTGGAAAAACCTAGGACAAAAAGGATCAATTTCGAAAGATTTGGTTTTAAAAAGAACGGTTTCATTCTAAATACGATTCCGAAACTTTACTTTAATAATAATAATGTTTAAATTTTGAAATACTTTTGGTTCAAATCAATCAACAATTACGGAGTATTTTCTAAAATGAAATTTTCAAAAATCATTAATGTTTATAATTGAACCATCAGTTTTCTTAGTACTACAATCATAAAGTATGTTCATTAAGACCAGGTCGCTATACCAAACCAATCGTTTAATTTTAATTTTAACAAACGCCAAAAAAAAACACTAATTTCTCAAAATTTGATGAATTTTTAAAATTAATCTACTTGTTGTAAGACCGTAATATAAAACTAAAAGCATAATTTCCAACAAATATCTAATATATTATATATTATAAAACGTGGACGAAAATTTTTATTATAACCAAAAGTATTTATGGTTATATGTATATACTTATATTAAATCCAATTAATTTAATTTTTTATTATTTAATCAAATTTTTTTGTTGGATTACCGATATCGCTTGACCTGCCTCCCACAAATTTAATCAGTTCTCCATTTTGTCTATATATGTAAATTTCTTTTAATGATATTGTAGGTTTGGAGGAATCTCCAAAATCCGGTCGAAAAATTGTACCCAAAAATCGTATGATATTTTATTCTATAAACAAAAATACGAAAAAAAAACTACGGAAAATAATATTATTCACGCGCGAATTTTAAAACCGTTTAACAATCATTCGTATACAACATAAGAAATTATTCTCTTTGCGTGCGTGTGTGTGTGTCCACGTAAGTTATTTAATTGCGTGCAAGTTGCGACAGTGGTTCAGTTAATAATTTGAAAAGCCGTAGATAAGTGTCAATCGGTACGCAGTTGATATTTTCCAATAATAGTTCATAATTCATCATATTGTAAATTTGTGGTAATTAGTGTGTTGTAAATTCAGTGCGTTCAATCAGCATATAATCGAGATAAAATTATAAGGAGTATTGAGACAGAGTTCGTTCACTAGGAATTAAAAAGGACTGGAAGACAGGTAAGTAGTTTTTTTTTCATTGTAAATAATAAAAAATTAAATTAATATTAGATATACGTTAGAAATAATTGTAATTTTAACATCGAATTGCTTTTAAATTTTTGAAATCGATCGACTAAACAGGCCTAATTAATATAAGCGATTGAAAATCATTGATGGAATCATACTTTTATGGTGTTTAGTGTTTTATAATTTAACTTATCATCATTATCCCTTATTGATTTTTGGTATTATATTTTTAGAATATTTACTTGGTAATAATTTATAGTTTTAGGTTATTTATTGAAAAGCAATATTAGAGGTGAGGCATATCTTATTTTTTAACTTCCCGTAGGGCAAGTTATAGTAATCGCAAAAAAATCGAAAATGAAAATTTTTGCATTTCTCGACGTTTCAAAGGTTTCTGAATATTTTGGCATACCTTAGAAACAATGGATGTATGTGTGTGTGTGTGTGTGTGTGTGTGTGTGTGTGTGTGTGTGTATGTGTGTGTGTATGTACGTACGTGTGTGTATGTATGTGCGGATACAAATTTCCGTCGACGATTTCGGGAACACCGATCAACCGATTTGAATAATTCAAAGAACATTCGATCCGTATTGATAAGGAGACGTGCTGATTAGTTTTTGGCGAAGGCAGGTTCAGCCGTTCCGAAGATACGGGGCAAAAGGTGCCAAAAACAGTAACTCAGTTTTTAAGAGAACGGAGCGTCTGATTTTAATAATTCAACTAGCTGTAAGTGGAATTCTGTCTTAAGGCAATTAGGGCATCGTGCCTTAAGGCAAATTGCTGGAACTTCCTGTACCAAAAATTTTTATTTTTTTAAAAACGATTAACATTTTTGAAAAAATTTTACTTCGAAAAAAAATAGATTTTTGAGAAACTATAAAATTGACAAAAAATTACTTTTTTCAGAAAAAAAAATTTTTTATTTGAAAAAAAAAATTTTTTTGGAAAAAAATTTTTTTTGAAAACAAAAAAAATTTTTTTTTAAAAAATGTTTTCTTTATTTTGACATATTTTGGAAATTTTGAACTTTTTTTCAAAGCAATCGCACTGCTTGAACTGCATAGAGACGAAATATCGAAGCGCGCAAGTGCCGCGCCGCCGTCTAATGCATAAGCATTGGTACGGAACCCATAGAAATGTAAAAAAAAATTATACTTATTGTTAAAATTTCTATAAAATATCTGATAATTTGATGTGCATATGTCTAATGTTCATTTTTGACCGCCAAATGGCTCATTTTTTTACTTTTTCCTCCATATCTCCAAAGTCGTTGGACCTGCCTTTCCAAAAATTTTAACAGTTGTTCATTTAGTCAATGCAAATAAAATGTTTTTTGAATTATTCAAATCGGACGCTCCGTTCTCTTAAAAACTGAGTTACCGTTTTCGGCACTTTTTGCCCCGTATCTTCGGAACGGCTTGACCTGCCTTCGCCAAAAACTAATCAGCACGTCTCCTTGTCAATACGGATCGAATGTTTTTTGAATTATTCAAATCGGTTGATCCGTGTTCCCGAAATCGTCGACGAAAATTTGTATCCGTACACACATACATACATACATACACACACACACACACACACATACACACACACACACATACATCCATTTTTTCTAAGGTATGCCAAAATGTTCAGAAACCTCTGAAACGTAAATATATATAAAAATTTTCATTTTCGATTTTTTTGCGATTACTATAACTTGCCCTACGGGAAGTTAAAAAACATTTTACTTGTATTGACAAGGTGAAGAACCGATCAAATTTTCATAGGCAGGTCTAGCGGTTTCGGAGATCTAATGAAAAAAGTAAAAAAAAATGCCATTTGGCGGTAAAAAATGATCATTAGACATATGCACATCAAATTATCAGATATTTTTTTAGAGATTTTAACAATAAGTATAAATTTAGTTACATTCCAATGGGTTCCGTACCAATGTTTACGCGTTTGGACTGCGACGCGGCGCTTACGCTCTTTGATATTTTGTCTTTATGCAGTTAAAGCAGTACGATTGCTTTGAAAAAAGTTTAGATCTTCCAAAATATGTCAAAATAAAAAAAAAAAAATTAAAAAAAAAAATTAAAAAAAAAAATTTAAATTTTTGTCCAATTTATAGGTTCTCAAAAATCTTATTTTTTCGAAGTAAAATTTTTTCAAAAATGTTAATTGTTTTTAAAAAAATAATAATTTTTGGTACGGGAAGTTCCAGCAATTTGCCTTAAGGCACGATGCCTTAATTGCCTTACTTATTCCACTTACAGCTAGTATTTATATTACTTGGTAATAATTCACAGTTTTAGGTTATTTATTGTGAAATAATTGTATTGGAAAAGCAATATTAGAGGTGAGGCATATCAGTTATACATATAAGATACGCGATCAATATTTTATTTAATAACTTATCATATAATATTTACTTTGTACCATATCAACTTTTTACAAAAATGGATATTTTTTCGAGCACATTGACTGGTAATAATTCTGGAATTAATAATTGTTCTTTAGAATATAGTAATATCCAAAATGCATCTATGAGTATTTCAGCCGAATCCTCGAGGGAGTATAGACAATTTTCTCTAGATTTTCAGTTCGAGGATTTATTTCACATAGTCGATGGTACAGTTAAAATGAATAAATCTTATAAAGAAGCATTTTTGAAGTGTTTTAGGAAAGCTGCAGTATATCCTTGTGATTAGAATTTTCGTTATGCACGTGTGCAAAAAACTAGTGCTCATATAAAACTTATTGCCCCAAGAATCGCAATCAAAAGGAAGTGTTAACATAAAATTTGATCCTGATCAAAAAATTATTGAAAAAGTTTTAATCACACCTGAAGGTAAAGTTAATCATGGAACAGTAACTAATCCAATTATTAGGTGTAGGCAACTAAGAGGAAAAGATAGAGATGATTTAAAAAAAAGCTGAAACATCAGAAACCACTAGCATGCCGTATACAGCAGTTCCACGATATGAAAGCAGAATTTCCTGAAGCATATGATGCGTTCGGTAAAGTATACAATCCTCCTTCACAAGTTTGCTTGCGTCAAGCAAAGTGTGAA
The DNA here is from genome assembly GCF_003426905.1 of Ctenocephalides felis. Taxonomy (NCBI): domain Eukaryota; kingdom Metazoa; phylum Arthropoda; class Insecta; order Siphonaptera; family Pulicidae; genus Ctenocephalides; species Ctenocephalides felis. The sequence continues at coordinate 143,350 of NW_020538313.1, forward strand.
GAAAATAAGAAAAAGGACTTACATTCCAACGACATATTAGATGTAATGCTATATCAGTTAGAACAAATTAAAAAACCTCAACATAAGCAATTTTTACGTGGCTGTTTAAACTTTGTTCCCATAATAACAAGTCATAATCCATATGGTATATTAAATAAGTATTTTCAAAATAATGAAGAAGCAGTACTTCATTTTGATGCAACGTGTAGTTTAATAAGAGAACCTTTTGAAAAATGTAACAGAATTTATTTATATTCAGGTGTATTGCCAGTCACCACAAGTACAGGTCGTTATACATATCCATTAATTAATTTTATATCACATGAACATAATGTTAGAACGATCGAAAACAGTCTTAGAGATTGTGTAGATGAATTTGGTGGTCGTTTGAATTTTAATCGAGTCGTTTGCGACCACAGCTATGCAAGCATTCATGCTTTATTTCACACTTTCAATAATTCTAATTTAATTAATTATATTAATAAATGTTATATGTTTTTTAAATAATAAATTTTCCAACAATTTTACAGAGAACATAACATTGCATTTATGTTGCAGTCATTTCACCAAGAGACTGTCATATCATGCAAAAAAATTTGCAAACGGTAATAAGCAATTAGAATCGTTGTCTGTTAGATCAATTATTTATCTTTTAGGAGAAAAATGTAGAGATTTGAAGTATGCTCAAAAAATGTTTGCTCACATTGTGTGGATTTTAGGCAGTGAGTATCATAGTAAAGAAATAGATTTAGCAATCCAGAAATTAATCAGTTAGAAAATGAAGAATCATTAATAAGCCTCAACAAGACAATCTCAACGAATAATGATGAATTGGAAATAACAGAAGACCCTACATCATGTGAAGATATATTAAAAAATAGTCTATTTTATAAAGACTTTTTTAATATTAAATGTGAAATTGTCAAACATATGCCGAAGGAAGGATATAAAAATCCTTTCTTTAACCCGGCATTTTTAAATTACATTACTAACAGATACATTCCTATTATACCTTTGTGGTCAGGTCTAATGTTGGACAACGACAGAAAACATTTGTATTCAAATGCTGTTGTCGAATCTTATTTTAACACATTCAAGAACAATGTCTGCCATGGTGTTAAAAATATGAAGATGGGTCGTTGTATAAACATAATTGAAGACTATATCGAGTATTGCAATAATGATTTAATAAATAGATCTCCTTTATTACAGAAACCTAATTCTGAAAAAGTAACGAAAGTTATATTAGAAAAAAGAGAAGAAATAGAGGTCAGGAGGAGAAGGTAAGTAGAAAGAACAATATTAAACGTTTGAAAAAAAGCAATACAAAGTCATTAAATGTAAATGAGGACCATGACATAACAACAGTTGATGTGAGAGATGCCATGGAAACATGGAACAAAAATCTAAAAGTTCAGTAAATTTTTATTTATGCAAGAAAACACTTTTTCTTTAAATAAATGCTTGAACACTAATAACTCTGGCCGACTCGGGTGCAGAATTAGTAATAGATTTGTATGATAACTGTGTAGCTAAGATTTCAATTTCTACCTAAACCCTACTTATATGATAGGGATAGCTGTCAATCATATCTTATAGGATTTTTGGGTAAATATGCAATTAAATTGATTAATTTCTTCAGTTTGTATAAAAATGAGTGGTTAGATGATATAATCATCGACTCTCATTTAGCATCAATTGGTAATAATAACAAAACTTCAAAATTTTTACTGTTCATGAATATAACCATATTATGAATATTAAAAATGATAACTTTGTTCTAGATTTATCATCAGGTATAAAGTATCAAGATCAAGATCCATACGAGATGAAGATACATACAAGATTAGAACCAACCAGAAAATCGCCTACAGAATTGGAGAACGTACACATGGATATATTTATTAAGTTAAAATTAGGCTAGAATACATTAGGCTGGTAGTTTACTATTTTTTATTTTAAAAATGGGCGGGGAAGACGGCAAGGACCTTCCAGTTCGCATAGATTTCGCGTTTTTTCACAATTATTTAATATTAATTCATATAACAATACTCAAAATACAAATTTATGATTTTATAAATGCACTTCACTATAAGCTTCATAGTGCTGGGAACCTATGAAGTTAAAGTATTTACATGGTGGATCTTAGGGGGGTACATTATGTAAATACTTTTTTTTTTTTTTTCTTTTTTGTTGTTTTTCCTTTTTTTTTCTTCTCTTAATTACAAAATTACCATAGTACATTACAATTTTACATTTAATTTCTAACAGGTTCTTGCATCGTCTACGGTTTTTTTCTAAAGAACATCTTCATATACATTTAATCATCTCGTAGGGTATTTTTCATGTTATATTCGTATCATTTAAGTTGGGCTTAGTAAATTAGCTTAGTTAATTAATTTAAGTTATTTTGTAAGTGGACTAGGGCTGTACACAATTTGTACGGCGACACGACATTAAAAAAAAAGCGCTGGCAACTATACCTCCTGGGTGGTGTGAAAAGTTGCATCTTAGCTATAAGTATAATAATTATCAATTTAATTATTTTATTAATTATATTTAATTAATATATAAATGTGTAATGAAAAATGTACAATACGCTGCTGTTAAATGTCCAAACATTCAATATAATAAAACTTTTAAAATAATCTTTGTTTTTCAATCTGAAAATCTCCAATTTTTTTCAGGTAAAATTATTATTTAAAAAATAATTTAATTTTTTTTAAACTATATTACGTTTTGAACAAGTGTATGGTTTGGATAATAATATAATCATATTATTATGGATTATAATATTATGCCCAATTGTATTTTTTCCCTCATGTTTTTTTATTTTGAATTTTTATTTTACTAATACACAACTAACCTGATTTTTAGTACTTGTAACATGTTACTATTAGTAATAGGAATATTATAATTGGACATAATATTATAATCCATGATAATATGATAATATTATTGATTTTGAAATATTTTGTCATAAATATTGGTTCGATACCATAAAAATATCAGCATTCCATTGCTGCATATTTTCATCACATAATTAATGAATAGTTACTGATGATTTAATTGTTCAAATGCAAATTTAAATTGAAACTTATTCAAAAGTTAGTTTAATAATTTGCTTGCTTTCTTATGCTGAGATTAGTTAGAAAACCACACATGCATTTTTGAGGTATGCGAAACCTTCAAAACGTGAAGAAATGCAAAAATTTTCATTTTCGGTTTTCGGTCAATTACTATAACTTGAAATGAATAAGTTGCTTTTTACAACTATAAAGTAAATTAAAAAATGCCGCCCCAAAATAAGTGCCGCCCCCCCCCCTAGGTACGCCACTGCGCGTATCCACGAGTTTCCCTACTATAATAAATTAGTTTTTTGTGCAGACGTCCCGGAGTTTATGTAAGTTACTATAATAATTTAGACATTTGTGCCAGAATTCTGATAAAGATATCTTTCCACAAGAGAGTGAATTATCAGTATTTACAAGTTTGTTTGTATTAAATATAAAGTTCTTCATTTATTATTACAGTTATTCACTATGAGTGGCAAGTTTGAAAATGTTAACAAATGCGCCATCCCTACTTCAAGGGCAATAAGTGACACGTGGCGTCAAAAACATTTAAATAATTTAAAATTGGCGAAGATTGACCACAACGTTATCCTCACTGGAGACTCCCTTATAGCAAACTTGGAGAGGCATCCCATTTGGGACATGTTTCAAACATTTCAAAACTGCAATTTTGGAATCGGAGGCGATAAAGTGGAAAATGTTCTTTATCGTTTAAAAAACGGCGAATTATCAAATCTGAAAACCAAAATTGTGGTCATATTGGTAGGAACAAACAACACGGAACATAGCAAACCGCACGAAATTTATGAAGGAATTATTAAATGTGTGAGCATCGTTAAAGAATTGCTTCCGAGTGC
>NW_020538313.1:148280-186567 GCF_003426905.1 Ctenocephalides felis
TTGGTTGCCGTTACTTGATATACTATATAGTCATTATATATATAGATATATATATATATATATAAGATATATATCTTATATATATCTATATATTCTATAATAGCACCTATTTAAGCATCATGTAAATCAGTCATAATTTTCATATACCACAAATAAAGTTATAACTAAATAATAAAATACCATTAAGTAGTTATGTACATTGTTTTTAGCTGTTTCAGTTTTATCATTCTTTCGAGGTCTTGGATTCTTCTTACGTCTGCCTTCAGTTTATTTGAAGATTGCAATACTTTATCAATAGCTGTGACACAATCTTTTAATTCTTGTTGCAAAACAGAAGCACTAGTTTTAGATTTTTTTCTGTTAGAATTATTGCTGTTTTTGTCATTTTTCGTCAAATTTTCTACAACTAATGAAATTAGGTTACAATCATATAATATTATACATTTAATTAATTATTTATTGGTGGATAATGTATCACACAATTAACTCACCATTTTCAATCTTGGATTCTCTGCGCGATAATATTATTAAAGAAAACTGATCAATCGAATGACATGTCGTTGATGCAAATGCATTTCAGACATGCTATTCGCACGTTTATCACAAATAATGCATTTAATGAAATCCGTCATTCCTGAAATATGTACACACAAAACACAAGCATATAAAACAAATTAATTAGGCAATTGCCCTAAATCACAACCCTTTCGTTGAACAAGAAAACTTCGAACACGTGCCGGACTTGATCTCCGCTTCTCAATCAAATCAAAACAATAGGTAACCCTTTTCTTTGGATCAAATTCAATGTTTAGTTTTTCACTTAATTAGGTTGCACAATTGAAGTCAAAATCGGTCACGCATAAAATTTAAATTGAGAAACGATAAATAATCTAAAAGATTAATAAAAAATAATAATTAACATGCGGATGATAACCCTATTAAATTATTTAGCAACCTTATGTGCGATTTCAGTTCATTTCAATTTTAAGTTCAGTGTATATTATTTAAAAAATAAATAATCATATATCGAAATCAATGTTGCAAAATTATAACTGATCTAAATTTAATATTATTGCATTAAATTGATTTTTTAAATTGTATATTTATTATCCTAATTACTGCAAATATGTTCATAACCATGTTCGAATAATGAATATAATTTAATTATCGCGCTGATTTTAAAAATAGATAACCATATTATTCGATTTCATTATAAATGCATCCAGTGCAGGTATAATATAAATTCATGTGAAGACTTATTCATTTAAATTATACAGAGTTTAACATTTGTTAGAAAAATCTGCCATGTACAATAGCTTTTAAATTTATGGCAAAATATAAATTAGTGTAGGTATATAAAATATTTGTTTTTTATACACTAATATTTTACAGATTTTTATATAAACTTTTTACAAGTAATTTTTTAAAATTAGGTGAATGGATTAGTGTTGTTTAATATAATAGTAAAGCAAGATATATCATAAATTCTAAAACTTAAATGAAAATTCCAATGCAATTAATACTCTCTAATAATTTTAAATTCGATAAATAATCTTGATTGTCGTACAACTGTTATATCATAAGCCTAACATTTTATTGGTAATATATAAATAATTAATTTTATAATAAGGAACGCATACGATTATCAAAGAATGTGTAAAAAAAAATTAAAAATATTCGGAGCACTGTTAGTAAATAGTAACTAAATTTTAATTGGAGTAAATCTAATTATCTATCAATAATTTGATATAATGCTTACTGATGGCAAGGATTGGTCAAACGTGATAGAAAAACTGTAGCCCAATAAATTTAATGTTGAACTTTTGAAGATTTAAAAAAAAGCGGCATAACGGCATAACCGCAGCGTTGTTCCGCAGACTATTAAAAAATTATCGATATTTTCGACGCTAACTTCGCGTTAGTGTGATGACTGTGACTGTGAAGCTTCTAATTTTGTTTGTCTTTGTCATTTGTTTCTTGTTGGTTATCTGGCAGTTTAGATTACTTCGTTTTGTAATTAATTTTATAATAATGGCTTTGGCTCAATTGTGTGGTTTGGAGAATTATTATTCTCAAAATGATGATACTGATGAATATGCAAAATTAACACGTACTTTCCAAAATAATATGGAATTATGTGCTCCTCCATTCGCAAATGTGAATTTTGTTGATGTCAATCTTTATTTATATTTAAAATATTAAAATATGTATATCATTTATTTTTTAGCCTGCGGTGGAACTTGCTAATATGAAAGATGAACAAGGAAATAAGTTGCGTATGCATTTTGATCATGGTACTACAACTCTTGGATTTCAATTCCGAGGTGGTGTGATACTAGCAGTTGATTCCCGAGCAACTGGTGGACAATTTATTGGGTCACAATGCATGAAGAAAATTGTTGAAATTAATGATTTTTTGTTAGGTACATATTTTGTGTCTTTTTAATTTGATCTTGAATTTCTGATGTTTGTTATATCATAGGTAATAATGCTGATTCATCATTACCAGTTACAGTCGGCGTTACTGATAATTCTTATATGTAGCTTAAAATGTCTACTTACATGAGTCAAATATTTTTTGAGGCATCATTCATTGAGAAACAGTTACAATTCATCAGCTTATCAGTTAATAAATATACTATTGTGGTTTTCTTCAAGAAATTGTTTCCAAATATAGTTAAATGAATTAAAATGTGACTTCCTAAGCAACTTTGAAAGGTAAATCTTATATTTTCTCTTCTTAAGAACTTTGGCTGGTGGAGCAGCTGATTGTGTTTATTGGGATCGTGTGCTAGCAAAACAATGCCGTTTGCATGAACTGCGCAATAGAGAAAGAATATCTGTAGCAGCTGCAAGCAAACTTATGTCTAATATGGTTTATAATTATAAAGGAATGGGCTTATCTATGGGTATGATGTTAGCGGGCTATGATAAGCGAGGACCTGCATTGTACTATGTAGATTCAGAAGGTACAAGAACTCCGGGAAAAGTTTTTCTGTGGGTAGTGGTTCAGTATATGCATTTGGTGCTTTAGACTCTGGTTATGATTGGAATTTGAGTGATGAAGATGCATATGGTACGTCAAAATTATCAAAAAATATCAAATTATCCAAAAACTTGTAGATAGAAAGATTCTAATAAGATAAAATATTGAATAAATCGATTTTTTTTTTTTGATTTTTAAATATTATTTATAGATTAACTCCCAGCTCATTATACTTGCATTCTTTCACAATTTTGGAGTTATAAAACAGTTATTTCCCATCCAAACATTGCTTTAATAAAATATTGGGGTAAATCAGACATAAAAGAAAACTTACCAACCAACGAAAGTATCTCTTTAACCTTAAAAAATCTTATCACAACAACAACCATTGAAGAAAGCAGTGAAGATTTGTTTATTTTAGACAATGAAATAAAAGAAATACCTGTTAGAATGCAAAATCTGATAAATTATTTCAAAGAAGTGTTTAATTACAAAGGTAAATTAAAAATTGTGTCTAAAAATTCATTCCCTCATTCTTGTGGCTTAGCAAGTTCTGCCTCTGGTTACTCTGCTCTGGTAAAAGCATTAGATTCTTTCTTTAATTTTAATTTAGACTCTAAAACACTTTCCATTTTGGCAAGGAAAGGCTCAGGCAGTGCAAGTAGATCAATTTTTGATGGATTAGTACATTTAAAGAAAGAAGGAAAGGAATACTTTGCAGAAAAACTAAGCGAATGGAAAGAACTAAGTAGAAGTAATCTTACTTGTTTCAAACAAAAATTCTAAAAAGTGCCTAGCACTGAAGGAATGCTAAGGACAGTTAATGCAAGTGAATTATTCAAAAAGAGATTAGAAAACATAAACAAGAAAATTAAAGATATGATTCATTACATTCATACCAAGAATTTTAAAGAATTAGCCATTTTAACCATGAAAGATTCTATTGAGATCCATGCAACTTGCCTTGATTCTTTTCCTCCCATTTTTTATTTGACAGATCAATTAAGAAGTGTGATTGAAGATGTTTTTGAGATCAATAAAAATGAAGTTAAGGTAGGATATACCTTTGATGCTGTGCTAATGCTTTTCTTAATACTTTGGATTGTTATTTTGAAGAGATTAAGTCTAAGTTTGAAAAGAAATATGAAATAATTACAGCTTTATAAGTAAAAAATTAACTTATAATCTTTTTTTTATAAAATAAAAATACTGCGAGCCTTTCACAAGCTAAAACTTTCTTTTTTAGATTTTTTATTCTTAAGTTAACGTACGTTCTTTAAAAAAAAAAATTAAATTATATTAAATAATTTTTTAAATAAATAATAAAGTTATTAGATTAAAAAAATATTTTTTATCAATATTCATTTTTAAAAATATTAATTTATATTTGTTTATTTATATTTTATTAAAATATTATTTTAAATTTATTAATAAGTTTATTAATTATTTATTTTATATTTATTAATAAATTTATTAATTATTTATTTTTATATAATTTCTTTTATTTTTAAAAAACATTTATAAATTAATGCATTGATTAATTAACCAATCGATTCCTTCTTCTAATCCTTCATTCTTTATAGCACACACCTTTAAAAATTTAACATTACCATCCACTTTTAAATCAATATCCCCTAAATCCTTCTTATTTCCATAAATCAATAAAGGAATACTTTCTTTATATCCTTCAAAATACTTAAGAAAATCTCTTTTATCTGACATATCTATCACAAAAATATTACCATTTACTAAACCATAATAATTAAACCAATACTCACTAAAACATTCTTGACCACCTATGTCTAATATTTTTATGTTTAAATTATTTTTGTTAGGTAATATTTTTATAACCAAAGGTAGGAAGTATCTTTTCTTTTATGTTGCATAAGTTGGTTATTATAGTTGTTTTACCTGAATTGTCCAGACCTACCAGTAAAAATGTTAATTCTTTTTTTGTTTGAAGTGATTTTAACGAAGAAGCAAATGACATTAGAAAAATAAAATTGATTAGTTTTATAAATTAAAATATAATTAAATCATATAAAAAAATTATTAAAATATAATTAAATCATATAAAAAAATTATTAAATTTATAAAAAATAATTAAATTTATTAAAAAATAAGAAAATAATATAAAAAAATAATTAAATTTATTAAAATATAAACATCATAAATGTTACCAGAAGAAATCCAACAATCTTTAAAAAACTTAGAAATTTTCTTATCAAAAAAACCAACCACAATCCATAAATCATTGACTTATGAATCAGAAAAACAATTTGTTCTTTATGCAATCCAATTAGCTAAAGCTAAATTAATAAGTGATCCTACTAATGAATATATTAATCATATTAATTTATTAAAAGAGATTGATAAAAAGATAGAACATTACAAAGAATACAAGGAAATGAATTTGACAAAGTATTTCTTAATGAAATGTATAAAGAACTAGTTGGTTTGGTATTTAGCCTTGAGGCAAATTACATGAACTTCCCGATATGTGTAACTAAATAATCGACTTGATCAAAAAATGTGTAAATAATATACTTCATCAATCCTACTTTAAAAAAAACGATAATAATTTTAGCAAAGTTTGACGAATTTTTAAAATTAAACTACTTGTTGTAAGGCCGTAATATTACAGTAAATTCTATAAGACCATGATGTATATCGCCAAAAAAAGTTCCATGAAAAAAGGCTTAAATTTTCAGCCTTTCAGCATCATTCCCAAATGATATCTTTCGAACAGTTTTTGATTTTTCAAAATCGGTTCGGTAGGATAAGCTTAAATGTGGACGAAAATTTAACACTTTTTTTTCAACATTTAATTACAAGAAAACGGCTCGGTAGATTTTCACCTAAAATTAATCAGCATCATTCCCTAATGATATCTTTCGAACAGTTTTTGATTTTTTAAAATCGGTTCGGTAGGATGAGCTTAAATGTGGACGAAAAGTTCAACACTTTTTTTCAAATTACAAAGAAACGGCTTGGCAGATCGTTGCACAAAACTGACAAACGATAGTCCTCACCGAAATACATCAAATGGCTTTTAAATTTCTAAAATCGGTTCAGGCGTTTTTGAGAAAACGTCGATCAAAAGTCTAATTTTGACAAATGCCAAAAAGACCATACTGATTTTTGCAAACTTTGACGAATTTTTAAAGCTGAACCAGTTGTCGTAGGGCCGTAATATTTTAGTATGATCTAGAAGACTATGGTATCTATCGTCAAAAAAATAATCATAAAAATCGTCGAAATTTTTTTTTTAAAAACTTTATTACAAGAAAACGGCCCGGCCGATCTCTACCAAAAACTAATCAGCACGATTCCCAACCAATATCTTTCGAACGGTTTTTGAATTTTCAAAATCGATTCATAACTGCGGGCTAAAACGTGGACGAAAGAGTTTTCACTTCTCTGCTATTTACGAAGAAACGGTTTGGCCGATCGTCGCACAAAACTGACAAACAATAGTCCTCATCGAGATACATCGAATGGCTTTTAAATTTTTGAAATCGGTCCAGCCGTTTTTGAGAAAACGGCGATTTACGGCAAAAAATCTGTTGGTGCACACGCACACACACACGCACACACACACACACACACACACACACACACACACACACATACTTTTTCCAAATTTGGTCTCATTCGATTCAGAATGGCTTGAAACGTCGAGAAAACATAAAATTAGCGAATCGGATTTTTTGATGAAAACATAAACTTCTCCTTCGGGAAGTTAAAAATATAGTGTGCATCATTTTTTGCTCTATGATATTGTGTGAAATGTTAACCTGAATCTCATTACATGTTTCGATGTGAGTGTTGTCTACTTGTAATAATTTTATTATGCATTCGTCATTATTTGATAGGATATGTTTAATATTGCAGAAATATATTTTTGAAACTGCTCTGCAATCTGCATCATCAAATTGATAGTTATTATTGCCAATTTTAAGGAAAGGTTTAGGTGGAATAATGACTCTATTTTCGGTATTTGGAATTGGAAACAATTTATAATGTTTATAAGTTTGGAGTAGATTATTATTATCATCCGTATAATAATATTGAATTTTTAATAAATTGTAATGTTTGTGAAGATTACTATCGCCTATGGAAAATGGTAGTGAATCTGTACTGTATAAATGCTTTATAGTATTAATCATAAAATTCAGATTATCTAATTTTATTATTGAATTATGAATTAAATTCATTTTAGCTAAATCTATTTATATTTTTATGTCACTTAAAATAATTGTCATCAATATAACTAAACTATAAATAATTTCTTCTAAACTATCTGGTTTATGAAAAGTGTCTTTATATTTTTTGCAAATTCTTAAAATAGCATTTTTCTCTTCGAGATTCATGTGGTCAGTCCGTATTAGGTTTTCAATATCGGAAAAATCTATATTTGAGTCAGATACAAAAATTATAAAATTCTATTTCATTTGTGAGTTCTACTTGTAAAGGTTTGGTTAATGTTAAGTTAATTTCGTTTTCTGTTAGGTTAGGAATTTCAACTATGGCTTCATTGTTTTTTGCTAATGTTACGGTATCTGGAATGAAACAATTTGGAAAATTTTGCCTTGTAATTAGAATTTCACCTTCTTTAATGTTAACTGGGACTTTACATTTTTGAATGCATCTTTCTGGTATCTGTTGACTAAAAAGTATTTTTGCCGGACTTTTTAAATAATGTAAGTTTAAATTAGTATTGGGTAACACTATCAACCCATTATTTAAATCTATTATTGCCTTCAATTTTTTAAGATTATCAATACCTAATAACCCATTGAAGGTTTCATGAAATTTAAAAAGATGGAATGGCAGGTTTTCATTACCTTTGAACTCTTTAAAACTCGGAATATTACATGCAAAATTTCCTTTGTGTGTTGCTGAAGCAGTTTTTATTGTACAAGGGTCAGAGTAAATAAAATTTTTGAAATATTTGTTAGCGATTTCTGGACAAATGAAAGATTTTGTGGAGCCTGAGTCAATAAGAAATTTCATATTTGGATTTTGGATTTGTATGTATGAGAGTTGATATGTTACTTGAATATAATGAGCGATATTTTAGAAAAACTAACGATTGAAATAAATCATGCTTTTGATGATATGTTGGGGATGAATTTAGCTATCATGTGAATCCATTGTAAGCGAATCCAGCGAATTATTTAAAACAAAAGCGCTGGATTTAATTTTTTACAAATAATTTTCATTTTTGTAAAATTTTCAAATATTATTGTTTTCTCCTCGGTCCTACACTTTTCAAATATAGTTTTAATACATCAAAAGTAGCCAAACGTAACCATTTTTAACTTCCCGTAGGGCAAGTTATAGTAATCGCAAAAAAATCGAAAATGAAATTTTTTATATATCTTTACGTTTCAGAGGTTTCTGAACATTTTGGCATACCTTAGAAAAAATGGATGTATGTATGTGCGGATACAAATTTTCGTCGACGATTTCGGGAACACGGATCAACCGATTTGAATAATTCAAAAAGCATTCGATTCGTATTGATAAGAAGACGTGCTGATTAGTTTTGGCAAAGGCAGCTCCAGCCGTTCCAAAGATACAAGGCAAAAAGTGCCGAAAACGGTAATTCAGTTTTTAAGAGAACGGAGCGTCCGAATTTAATAATTCAAAAAACATTTGACTTGTATTGACAAGATGTAGAATTGATCAAATTTTCATGAAGGCAGGTCTAGCGGTTTCGGAGATCTAATGAAAAAAGCAAAAAAAAAAAAAATGCCATTCGGCGGTTAAAAATGATCATTTGACATATGCACCTCAAATTATCAGATATTTTTTATAGAGATTTCAACAATAAGTATATTTTTTTTACATTTCTATGGGTTCCGTACCAATGCTTATGCGTTAGACGGCGGCGCGGCACTTGCGAGCTTTGACATTTTGTCTCTATGCAGTTCAAGCAGTGCGATTGCTTTGAATAAAAGTTCAGAATTTCCAAAATATGTCAAAATGAAGAAAACTTTTTCAAAGAATTTTTTTGTTTCCAAAAAAAAAATTTTTTTCTCAAAAAAAAAATTTTTTTTTTTCAAAAGAAAGTAATTTTTTATCAAATTTACAGTTTCTCAAAAAAAAAATGTCAATCGTTTTTAAAAAAATAATAATTTTTGGTACGGGAAGTTCCAGCAATATGCCTTAAGGCACGATGCCCTAATTGCCTTAAGACAGAATTCCACTTACAGCTAGTTTTACTATAATGTCAGATAACGCTTTATCCGCGTCGCCGGTGGGAACCGCTGCGCCAGCTACAGCATCGTCGAGTGAAGCCGTCCCATCGAAGAAAAAGCGAGTGAGGGCGCCCTATCCTCCCATATACGTAATGGTCAACGACGCCATAGCAAGCCTGAAAAAACGCGGAGGATCGTCGCTGCAGGCGATCAAGAAATATATGTCGGCCAATTATAAAATCGACGCCGAGAAAAAATCAACATACATCAGAAAGTATTTAATGTCGGCAGTTGAAATGGGAACACTCATTCATACGAGAGGCAACGGTGCTTCGGGTTCGTATAAACTTGCCGCTAGACAGAGGGGCGGCGAAAGCGGTGTTTCGGCTGGAAAAGCTAGGACCGCTAAGAAGCCAGCGATAAAAATAAAATCGAAGACAGCAAAGTCGAAGGGCGCCGCCAAACCTGCTTCGTCCCTTAAAAAGAAGTCTGCATCCGCAGCGGGCACATTAAAAAAGTCGTCGGCGAAACCTAAGACGACAGTCGGTAAGAACAAGACCATATACGTGTTTATCTATGAACAAGACCATTTAGGGTAAGTCGACGAAAGCCTCATCGGCCAAGGCAACGAGCAATAATAAGAAGATTATCTTTTAATATACGTAAATTCGCTTTATTTCATCTTTTAATACATACTTTATTTAAGGCTTTATTATTTATATGTTCAGGAATGATTATTCATTTGATACAATTAATTTTAATTTATTAATTTTTTTTTTATTTTATTTTAGAATTGGGTTAACTGTATACTATTCTTTTCGATTAAGAAGAATGTTATTTTTTAATTCTTTTGATTATTTTAGTTTAAATAATTAAAATAAGATTTATTTTAATAATTTTTTCTTTATGCTTTGATAAGATTATAATTAATTTGATTTTTTATATTCCTAATACATATATTTTTTATTAGATTTATAATAAATATTATAGTTATAATTATGTTTTTATTAGGATTATGAGTAGGGTTAGAAATTAGGTTTTATAAAATATTATATATAAAAATGGATCGCAAAATGTGTTGGTAAGCGCATAACTCAACAACGCTCTTCGAGTCTTCGATCTTTTAAATTTTCAGCTCCTTGTATATCAAGCAAATGTTTAAAAAATATCAATTTATGAAAGACGTCAGTATAATTTTATCACCTAAATTATTTCTAATATAGCAAATCGATTCAAAATGTTCTAAAGTAGTAAAACTTTCAATTCTGATTTTTTTTTTGTTATTTATATTAATTAAAACAGCATTTTGATTTTACTTATTTTGTTAAAAATAGGAATAGAAATCTTACGTAATTTTTGATTTTTTTTTATCGTAGGTCATTTTACAGACAATATTATCTAGTTTAACGAGATTTTTTTTTTGAAATGTCATCCACGTAGAAGGCCGAAATTACTGCAGCAGTGAAGGACCTTTTTTTTCGTGCCGTTGGAGATCGACTATAACTTAAAAAATATTTAATTTTTAAAAAAATTTACTATGTATTCTTAAAACATGTGTAAATATATTCCTGAAACTTTGAAATGATTGATAAAGTATTTTTTTAATATGAATTCCCAAAAATCACCTTTCGGTTACACTAGTTGTGCCCATTAAAAATGTAAAGTTTAGCCGTTTTCGAGTTTTAGCGGATCATTTCATCGAGAGCTCCATTTATATATATATATATATATATATATATATATATATATATATATATATATATATATATGATATTCAGTTTTCAGGGCAATACATCAATTAAAAAATTTGTATGACTTTAAAACGTTTTTATTTTTTCCATACGTTTCGACACATAGTTTTGTGTCATCTTCAGTGGACTCTATTTTGAAGGTACAGATAAAATTATTAATTAAAACTAATATATAAGAAGTGATATGGTATGAACTTACATGTAATTGTGATAATCCTAATTATTTCCTAATTATAATTGTTCACAATGCACAATGAAACCAATTCTTGTCACTTTAAATGTAACAATAATAAATTTTTTGAATGAGTTATTTTATGAATTTGTAAAATACATCCCGCTATACTGTATTCCGATGCAAGAGTGAAGCCAAATGTGCACAAATGTGCAACCCACGTGTTAGAAGTTAGGTACCGAGCGCACGAACTGACCAGAGAATTTAAGGTTTGACAACGCGAGAGGGTACATAGAGTAAAGAATAAAAAGATGACAATTGTGAAGGTGGACATAGTTGGTAGAATTGAGATAAAATGAAAAGAAAAAGAAAAATTAACATAAAAATTAATATAGTTAAAGAGTCGGTAAGATAGGTAATTATTTTAAAGGAATGAATTTCGAGACATTGTTTAAAACTACTTGGTAATTCTCACACAATGAAGAATTATCTAATCTTTTGTTTATGCTATTTTTGAAAAGATGTATGAAACATGATTCTGAAAAGCGTCTCTGCGATGTATTCGACTCGTGATATAAAATTGTGGCATCATCAAAATTGAAAATATGATTGAAATTTTGTATGTGGTCAGTTATCATTGTTTGATTTTGATTTTTATTTTTGGAGTTGTTATAGTGTTGTCTAAGACGTTTTTTTAGATGTTGTCCAGTTTCGCCAATATAAGTGACCTCACAATTTGTACAGTCAATTTTATACACGATGTTAGAAATACGATCTAAACTTGTCGGTAGTCTTTGACAACACTAAATAACGACGAATAAATTACTTATATTCATGTACATTTCAAACACCGTATGTGTGTCATCATTCACAAGTTAATAAATTCAAGGCAGAAAAAATCAAAACATATTGTTGAATGAAAAACCCAAGACATTAAATAAAAAGATGTTTTGTTTTTTTCATTGAACAATGTGTTAAAATTTGTGTGCGCTTTTTCCTGCTTGAGTGTATTAATTTGCTGAATGATGACACACATTCAGTGTTTGAAATATACATGAATATAGTTAATTTATTCATTGCTTATTATTTTGACTATTTTGGCTGCAAATACATATTTCAAATATGTGTGAGCATCAAACTTCAAAGTTTATAAACACACACATATATATATATATATATATATATATATATATATATATATATAAAGCGAGAGGTTTTTCTTCAGATGGTGAAATAATATAATAAAATTGTTTCTTGGGCATCCATCCAGTAATTAAAAAACAGTTTTAATGAAAAATGTTTTTATTTATAGAGAACATACGTTTCGGGTCTTGATTTGACCCGCACACATTTTACTCTCGTACACACTCGTAATACAACTTCCAAACTAACAACATGTTCGTTTGGAATAAGCTTTTTTATAATAAAATATATCATTCATTTTAATTTTACCATTTTTTTAAAAAAAATTTCATAACTCGACGTTTCATCAATTTTTTATTTCACTTTTATTTATTTTTTCGTGCAATTTTGTGTTTTTGTGTTGTTTTTCAAAGTTTATTTGTATGGTGAGTTTCTTTACATTGTTTATTTTATGGTTGTTTTTCATATATACTTTTCATATACATTGTTTTACTTATTTTTGTCTGTTAATTATGTATTTTTTTATATTGTTTTAAATTGTAACCCTGAATTATTTAATTGTAGCACTGAAGATGGGTCAAATCAAGACCCGAAACGTATGTTCTTTAAATAAAAACATTTTTCATTAAAACTGTTTTTTAATTACTGGATGGATGCCCAAGAAACAATTTTATTATATATATATATATATACATATATTTATCTATATATTTATATGAATTTATTCCTGTTAGTTTCAATATGAATTTTATGTGTATATATACTAGGGTGGTCCTTAAAATGATCATTTTCGAATTTCCTTGCTCCCAGGGGCTCAAATGGTTCCAAATGGATAAAAAACAATTCTCTGAAAGTTTTAGCTCTTAATATTAACATTTAGATAGAGCGCAATTCAATCAAAGTTTTGTATGGAAATAGCATGGAAAAATTTTCAAAAGTTTCAAATTTTTAAAAATGTTTTTTAGATATAATTTAGAGAACAAATGAATGAATAAAACTCATTCATTTGTTGCTAAGTTATACCTAAAATATTTTTTTCTTAATTTTCAAAATTTTCTCCATGCTATTTCCATACAAACTTCGATTGAATTGCGCTCTATCTAAACGTTAATATTAAGAGCTAAAACTTTCAGAGAATTGTTTTTTATCAATTTGGAACCATTTGAGCCCCTGGGAGCAGGGAAATTCGAAAATGACCATTTTAAGGACCACCCTAATATATACATATGTATGTGTATATGTATATATACACACATGTATATATATGTTTGCATTATTCTTTTTTAATATGAATTTATTCTTGTTAGTTTCAATATGAATTTTATTCCAAGTTATTTTTTCAATAAGATTGTTTATTTTAATATTATCAATTTATTAATATAATTTATACATGTATATATCAAAATATGAATTTATTAATGTTAATTTTACTGATTTTTTTAAATTTAAGTAATGTATTATTGTTACTATGAAATTTGTCATAAAAATGTTCAATAAAATTACTTTAAAATATTAATTTTACCTTTTAATATTTATATCCAAAACAATTTATTTGCAGAAAATTCCATTAAATAATTATGTAACATAAAAGACACCTACACGCTTTTTTATTCAATTTAGATACGTAGAAAAAGGCAACCGCGGTGTATCAGTGTGCAACGAAACAGCCGTTACGTTCTTGCCCGCGAAATAGATACTTCTGTGTGCCTCCCAGGTTACGTACCTGATTCGTGCGGACGTGCCAGCGTTACGTAACGTTCATGGCTTTGTTACGTTTTGTGGTTTACTGGGTAACTATCATAATGGGGTATACCAATTCCATGACACATGACACGAGTGTCATCATTTAATGCTGTAAAAAATTTTATTCTTCTTCAAATCATTTTTTCGTGATGATGGTGGATTATTATTTTATATTCTAACTTTGCATTCATATTCTTTATTTGAGCAAATATCTTTATTATGTTCTGAGTCATTATATTTCTTCAATTGAAAACCATTGTATTAGTTTTTATTCCTGTTTAGCCGAACTATATTATTGTTACTGAAGGGGCTACAAATATTAAATTTGTATTTGTATATCTCATTTTTACTAACCTTTTGACTCAACATTGCAATAATCATTGAGGTTATGATTTTTTTGTAGAATTTAATTATTATTTGATAAACATACATTTGATGAAAACATCTACAAATAACAAAATACGCGAATAGAATTTCCATTAAGGTCCAACTTTATACTGAAAAAAAAATCATTATTATAATAATATATAAATTAAAATAATTTACACATGTTTTATATTTATACTTACCTTGATCGATTCCATTTTAAACATTTTAACTGCACACTGCATAACTAATACGTTCTACATTAATCATATAAAACATTAATCATATAAATAATGATTAAATAAATGCTTCAAAAGAATGAAATAATTTGCTTGTCAAAAGATCTTCAATATGAAGCGTCCATTAGAGTCATTAGTCATAGACAGAAAAGTAAAATATATAGAGTCACGAATAACTTTCAATTATATTTTCGTGCATAGAGTCTCGCAAACATAAAAGAGGAGAACACGTAACCTATCTTTTTGACAGTTTTGTGAAACAGCTGTACCGCATCGTCCATTTTGTATGTTAAACTTACAAAACACTGTAACTGAACGGTTACGTTATGAAGAAAACCATGCATTAACGTTTAAAGGTTATAATTAAACGTAACATTTACGTTTTATTAACGTAACCATAAAATACATAACAACGTTTCTTCTGTGCTACGTTACTTTAACTTTATGTGACGTTTGTGGTTTACTGGGATATCACTTCTTATATATTAGTTTTAATTAATAATTTTATCTGTACCTTCAAAATAGAGTCCACTGAAGATGACACAAAACTATGTGTCGAAACGTATGGAAAAAATAAAAACGTTTTAAAGTCATACAAATTTTTTAATTGATGTATTGCCCTGAAAACTGAATATCACATATTTCAACATCAAAATTATACAAAAAATTTAATATATATGTATATGTATATATATCTATATATATATATATATATATATATATATAAATCTCGTGTCACGATGTTGGTTCGCGATGGACGCCCAAACTACTGGACCGATTTTAAATTTTATTGGCTCACCGTGTGCATATATATCCAACTTAGGTTATAGGAAATTTTGAAAAGTAAATTTGAAATATAAATATATAATTTTTATAAATTTCTAAAAATTTTGACAGAAAATGACCAAAAAAAAAAACAAAACACTAAAATGACAAATGTCAAAATTAAAGGAAATTTGAATATATAATTTTTGAAAAAAAAATTTGACATTTCAAAAAATAAAATTCAAAAATATGTACATATATAGAAATATCCAACATTTATATCCAAATTAGATGAAATGCTATATTCAAAATCACAATTTATAGTTTTAAATCTAATTAAAAGTCAATGTTTATAAATTTGAATAAATGAAAATCGTCAAATGTCATTTGTCAAAATTTATGAAAATAATTATATAAATAGATTTACAAGTTATATTTATTTGATTAGCTTGCCAAATTATTTCGGATACCAAAACTTCATCAAAACCTTATAGATCAGAGATCACAATAAAAAAGCGACATATTGAATTTAAAATTAATCATAAACAAAAATTTGACATTTCACAAAAAAATGTTTAACGACTTCAATAAGAAACAAATAAATTAATTATTCCAAGTTATATTGCCGAACAAATTATAGATACAACACAATATTGTAAAATAAATATCATATATTAATTTTCGACCAAAAAGGAAATATTTTGACATTTACAAATATACTGCATATTGAATATATGAAATTGACATTCACTATTTTTCAATTAAATGAAAATGTAAAAAATCAAATATTTATATAAAAAATTGTATATTCAGATGAAGATACTGATTTGTTAATTTAGACTGAAACCTGATTTATTAATTAATTTTAAAAAAAATTGACATAAACAAAATTAAAATAAACAAAACACCTGCATCATGCGTTGGAATTAATTATCGAAGTGTAAAGAAATTTGTGTAATTAAAATAAAATATTATTATTATATGATTTGATATAAATTTTCATTGCCATCGCAAACGTAAATCATACAGAAAATTGTAACCTCTTAAATGGAATAGTACAATCTGAAGGTATAATTGCAATCTGACAAAAATAAACTAGCCAAACTAAATATTATATCATATTATATTAAATTTCGATCCAAAAGAAAATATTTTGACAGTTATAATTAATTTGAAATGAAATGCAAATGTCAAAAATCAGATCTTTATGTAAAAAAATATTTATTTCCACAATATTCCCGTGTTGAATTTGCACTTTTTTATGAATTTAACAAGCATATAATATATTCATTGATCACTTAAAATAATTATTAATTTATAATAAATAAATATTGACGTATTTGACATGACAAAAGTATAATAAACAAAACGCTATTATGCGAGTGAATTAATTTTTGAAGTACGAAATGTCAAATAATTTTGAAAATTATAACAAGTTTTTAACTATTTGTCAGAAAGAATATATTTTATTATAAATTCATACCCATATCAAGCACCAAAGTAATAAATACTGTTTATAAAATGACATATTATTTATAGACAATATGATTTTAATGCATATTTTAATTATATGTATGTTTTATATAAATATCGAATAAATATATTTATGTTTCACTTGATTTCAATGAAAATAATTCAATGCCAAAATAAAAAGTATACATCTAAAATTATAGTCTAAATATTACAATTTTGATAAATAATCATCCATTATTTTACAGTACAAAAATTGATAAAAAATTATTAAAAGTGCCAAAAATCAAACATTTTATAGATTTGGACTCGGATTTCTCAGAACTTTATCCATGTTAGTTTCAGGAATAGTATGAATATCAATTTGCAGTCGAAAATTTATATGATAAGTGATTAAAACATTATAGATCACAATAAAAAAGCGACATATTGAATTTAACATTAATCATAAACAAATTAAATGAATTTTTAACGACTTCAATAAGATACAAATAAATTAATTATTCCAAGTTATGTTATAGGCAATATTGGCAATCAAATTATAGATATAAATTATATCATATTATATTAAATTTCGAACCAAAAAGGAAATATTTTGGCATTTAAAAATTTAGTGCATATTGGATATATGAAATTGACATTCAATATTTTTAAATTAAATTCAAAAGTAAAAAATCTGATATTTATATAAAAATTATATATTTAGAGAATAGTACTGCGCTGATTCAGACTAAAATCTAATTTATTCATTGATTAAAAATATTTCACTATTTGACATAAATAAAATTAAAATAAACAAAGCACTATGATGCGTTCGAATTAATTGTCAAAATGTAAAGAAATTCGTGTAATAAAAATATGACATTATTATTAATGTATCATGTATATTATAAGAACTTTTGCAATGCGGAAAAATATTTTTGATGGCAAAACAGCGTTTGCCGGGTCAGCTAGTATATATATATACATCAAGGGCGAGCAACCTTTTTAACCCGCGGGCCAATTTGGTTTTCAAAATTTCATGGCGGGCCGCACGTGATTAATATATATACTAGCTGACCCGGCGAACGTTTATTCACAGGAAATATTTTTAGAAAATCATTAGTATAAGACATGACTAACTAATTCTGAATGCATAAATATGTGGTATATAAATGAACGGGGCAGCTAATATAAATTACATTAATAATTTACCCACCATAACGCTAAAATACTTATTAGAATTAGGTTAAGCTATGCTTAGCAAAAGTTGAGTTTTCTCTCAAAAACAGTTTTATCTTCAGGTTTTAATATTAAATTTGTAATTTTTTTTTTTGCTAGAATTGCTCCTTCCGCAAGACATTCAAAAGCTATTGCACATTGGGAAATATTTGTACAGTGAAATAAGCCTGCAAATCAGTTAGTTTTATCGGAGGTAACCATTTCGATGCCAATATCTAAGAATTGTTTTTAAAATGTTGCAGCGAATAGAGCGGATAAATTTAAGCTTTTTTATAAGCTCAGAAAAATCTTGATCGAATTTCAATTAAAAACGTTCACAAAAAAGGCGATAATAGTTAATTGATCGATTACCAACTTAAATAAAAAATGATTGAACTACTAAAATGATTATTATAAAATAATGAAAATTTGGAGTTGTATGTAGTTTTCCATTCTGTATTAAAAAAATAAAATAAAGAACAAAATTTAAAAAAATGTTACGTTCGTATCCATAATAAAAATAAATTCCTTTTTTTTAAATAAAACTGAAGTTTTCCCATAAGGTCAAAAGTCTGAACTAAAATTAAGGCAAAAGATTTGTTGACTGAGCGCGGAAATAATGTAATTGCAACAAAATTACAAAATTGAAAAAAGTATATATTTTATATATTTAGGAGTGGATAAGTTAAATATTGATACAATACAATACAAAAAAATCAGCAGTTTTTTTTTTAATCTTGATCTTCATTATTATTTTTTTAATGCGGAAAGTAGCAACACGTATGCAGCTTTGATATGTTTTACTCAGTTTTGATAGGTGGTAATTTTTTGTGAACTTCATGGTTGAAATTAACACAGGTCCACAAAAAAAAGTTGGCTGGATTGTGTGTGTGACATATGTTTTCTGATATATTTCCAATGTACTTTTACCACTGAAGATAAATCAATAGTAAAAATTGGGACACAAAATATGAAAAACATTTAAAAATTGGCACAATCTTCAATCTAGTATTTTTTCTGAATGAATGAATTATTATCCAGCGACTTTTTTTTGTGGTCTTGTGTAGGGTAGGGCGGGGCTAGTTGAGCAAATTTTTACTTAAACGGAGGCAGTACCTCAATGAAAAGTCTCAATGAATTGCTATATGACTTAATGGATTTGTTGTTTATCGCTTAACAAAAGTATTAATACTATTTTTTGGTAATAAGTAAACTTTAAAAGCTACAGCTGTTTAAATGCAAAAAGTCAAGTATGCTCAATGTACCCCATAGGTGAGGCAAGTTAAGCACTAAGAAAGTATAATAAAATCATAGGTTCAATGTCGATTAGTAATGAAATAAAATAAGTTTTTAATAACCAGTTCTATATTTATAGTCTTTATTGACAGAGAAAACAAAACTTATAGTAATTTGCTTTGAATAATTAACGAAAAGTAGAATCAACAAAACAATATCGTATCTTTGGAATTATTTTATCATTATATTCAGTATTTTTGTTTAAAATCATTATTACATATAGACTTAGCTTAAATCTTAAAAATAATAATTAATTTCTGGAAGTTAATGGTAATTGTCTTAGTGGCAGAACAAGTTTAGCAACTATGCTCAACTAACCCCAACTCGGAATTTCGAAATAAAAGTGAGTTTATAAAAAAACCGTGAGAATTATACCCAGAATCTCTGTGCATATTAAAAGTACTATAATTATATGGAAAAATAAAATTTACCTGGTTAAAAATAAATAACATTTGACTAAACCAGACAAAAACTCGTAATGAATGACTTTTTTACTTTTTGGTCTCAAAATAAACAAAACGCCCGTGAGCCTCACTGATTTGTCCAGCGGCCACTAGCGATCGCGGGATGTCTATTTCTCCCAAACCTCTATCTTTCCGCCATATAATGCCTAAACGGACGGTGAATAGTTTTCGAGATATTTCGATTGCTCAACTTGCCCCTATGCTCAACTAGCCCCGCCCTACCCTAACCTTAGCTGATAAAGATATCTAATAAAAATACAATTTACTCAAATAAATTGTTGTGATAAATCTTTTTAAACTCATATTTAAATGAAAAAAATTTTTTACATATTGCCAAATTAAGCTCTATAAATCTAAAAAACATTTTAATTAAAGTCAAAAGAAGATCTTCTTAAACTCTTATCAAAAATTAATCATAAATATAATTTGACTTTACTTATAAAAATTATTTATAAAAATAACTTAACTTTTTAAAAATTATAAGTTTCATGTAATATTAAATTAATAATTTAATTTAAAAAATATTAATTATAATTAAAAAGTCAAACTTAAAATTCAATCAAATAAAAATTGTGATTTATCAATTAAAAATAAAATATTTCAAAATAACTAAACTATAAATAAAATAATAAAATATCTAATTTTAAAAAAATACAAAAACTGTCTCATAATTTTACTAACTTTCTTGTTAAAATCTAAGAATTCTTCTTTTAGTTTATTTATTTTTGAAATATTCTAAAATAAATTTAATAAATAATTAATTTTCAAAAATGCAAACAATATTAATATTAAATTTTAAAATATTCTAAATAAAATAAAAAAATAAATTTAAAAATAAAAAAAAAAAATTTAAAAAATAATTAATTTTATAAAAAAGAAAAAGGAACATTCTAAAAATAATTTTTTTTTAAATCGTTTTACTTAATCCTTCTTTGAAAAAACAGAATAAATAACTGCTCCAATGATTGCTCCACCTGCAAAGATACAAACATAAACTATCCAGCTCTTTATTGAGAACCATGAATGACCGCCAGCTGATCCTCCGAACACTTTCTGAACAAATTCAACGTTAAGTTTGAATTTATTAGCATCCTCCTTGATAGCACTATCACTTGACTTGAGATGTTCCTCTGTAGAGTTTCTAAACACCGGATAACAAAGTGCTGAGAAAGCTGGCTGAAGTTAGCTGTAACACATTACTGATTTGTCAAATCTTTTGCACTGTGCTTTCAACTTTTTTATGTTGGATTCGCTGTTACGATTACTTCATTGACTTCATTACTATAATTTTTTTTTCGGCGTGCTTATTGTGTAACTCGTTCATATCGTATTTTATATTTTTTATTCGCGTTTTCTTTCGTTTCGTTTTTTTGCTACGTGTACTAATCATTTTGTGCTTTTGTTGATTGTGCGTTATTTTATTTCTTTACATTTTATATTTGTTGTTTTATTGCGGGATTCAAGAGCTTCTATAGGGAATAAGGTTAGTTTCTTTCCAGCAAGAGACGCGAGTTTTTTCATCCCATTAGCTTTCAGTTTCATTCTGTTTTTAGCCTTTAATTTTAGCCGATTAATTTACTTTATTCACTTAGATTCTTAACTTTAGTTTTATCACTTAGATTATTAGATTAAGTTTACTTTAATCCCTTACATTCTTAACTATACTATTCTTACATTCTTAACTATACTATTATTAGATTCTTAAATTTACTTTAATCACTTACATTTACTTTACTTACTTTACTTTAATCACTTTAGGCTAGCACTTAGATTATTCACTTTAGGCTATCACTTAGGTTATTCACTTTACTTTATCATTTTAGGGTATATCACTTTAGTTATAGCTTCCTTAACTCATTTTTTACTGATTACCACTTAGGTTAGGTTATTCTTTTAATTTCATTCATTGTTTAGGGTATATAGCTTTGCTTATTTACTATTTTAAGGTATAGCTTATTTACTATTTTTAAGTTTAGCACTTACGTTTTATTACTCTATTATGTTTACATAATCTATATTTATTTATTGCAGTAAGGCTTTGCATTCGACATATGCTTTGAAAAGACATATTGTACACTTTCATCCTACCATTCCTCTTCAACCATCTGCTCCCAATTCTGTTCTAGCCACTGACACTCACTCATCAAATTCTTCCTCACATATTCAAACAGTTCATTCCGATCATATCACCCACAACACCTACTTCAATAATTTCCGCATCAACCCTAGAACATCAGTCGCCCTTCATTCCTATGCTGCCTCAATTTCACCTACACCATCAACTTCTACCACCATCGTCAACTCCATTGCCACACAATCCACTTCTTGCACCAGTGTTCAACAGCAGATAAACTATATTTCAGGTATGTGTACCAAACATGTTATTAAACAATGATGCAGCAAACAGTAATAATATTATGTTTTAATAGGTACTCAAAGGAAATCTAGGATCTTGTGCTCCCTTCACAATTGTCAAAGGTTGTTTTCCAGATACAATGCCTTACATCTACATATCGAAGTTGATCACACCATTCACATCGAACATGAAGAAATGACATTTTCTTCTTTTAATGGTTTGTTCATTTTCGATTATTGACATTGTCAATGCACTTTTCTATTATTTGGTATTTTTATATAGATTTTCATTCATGGAAAAATAAAATTGAGCAGAGGGATGTTACTCGATATGTAATAGATAAGTCTGGGTACCAAATTAAAGATGGGAACAAAATTATTTTTTACGATTGCCACCGCTCATATAGTTGCAATAAAAAGAGAAAAGGGAAAATTTCAAGGGCATCCAAAAAAATCGGAAAGGCGTGTCCTTCTCGAATCCGTACTACACATTATAGTGATGGTGTAATTAAAGCCATGCACTGGAAGACGCATGTGGGACACGAGAATCTTGCAAAATATATTCCACTCGACAAACATTTGCAAAAGATAATTGAAGGTACATTTATACATTACTGTGTATTAATTTACTCACCCATACATACTTATGTATACATTTAAATGTATGAATTATTGATTTATTAATACTATAAAATTAATATTATAATTTTTACAGATAAAATTCTGGCTGGAGTTGCAGATGATGTTATTATAAGCAGTATACGTAGTGCTGCACATGATAATATGCTACCCCGCAGGGCTTCCTTGATCACAAGAAAGGATATATGGTACATCAAAAAACGTGTTTTACCACCACATATGACATACAGAAATCCTAATGATCAAGTAAGCGTGAGAATATGGGTCAGAGAGTGATTTTTTCGTTTCAGCACTTTGTTAATCCGGTGTTTAGAGCCGTGTATGTTCCGCAACTTGTCGGTACATCAAAGGGAATTGTTCGTTCATGTTTGAACTCGTATGTGCAGTGTGGACGCTACCACGAATGTAGACAAACATTTTTCTTTTTTAAGCATATCTCTTATGAAATTATCTTGAACTAGAATTAAAATTAAAATTCGAATTATTTTTGATCTAAAAAAAATGTAAAAAAAATAAATTTTAAAATAAAAAAACCCTTTTTCCCAAATGCAATTGTTTCGTACGATGTCAAAACAAGCAAAAAGTTTTTTGAATCATTCAAATCGGATGCTCAGTTCTCTCAAAATCTAGCATTTTTTGCACATATCTCCAAAACGGCTCCATCTGTCTTTGCCAAAAACTAATCACCACTTCTCCTCATCATTACAAATTCAATGCTTTTTAGATCATTCAAGTCGGATGCTCCGTTCTTTCAAAAACCCGATTTCTATTTGGGGAGATGTGCTGATTAGTTTTTGGCAAAGGCAGCTCCAGTCGTTTCGGAGCAAAGAGTGCAGAAAATAGAAATCGAGTTTTTGAGAGAAGCGACCATCCGATTTGAATGATTCAAAAAACATTCAATTCGTAATGAAGGGGAGAAGTGGTGATAAGTATTTGGCATAAGCAGGTTCAAGCGATTTGAATGATTCAAAAAACTTTCCGCTTGTGTTGACGAAACGATTGTTTTTGAAAAAGATTTTTTTTTTCGGTTGAAAATTTTTTTAAGTACCAAAAAAATGATATTTTTGATTATCGAAAATAATTCGGATTATCAACAGGGGCGTAACTACCGCCGTATCAGCCGTATCAAAAATACGAGGCTCCCGAGCCAAGGGGGCCCCCAACGGGCGCAAGCAGAAAGCAAAACTACAATTTTTCAAAAAATTTAATAATTTTAACGTAGTTTGCATTTCCTTTTTTTATCGAGAGGTATTAAACTTCAATTTGTAAGCTAACGCTTTAAGAGGATTTATTTCTGCTGCAATATTTCTGCAAGCTCTTGCAGTCAATTCAATTAGTAAAGCTGTTCCACATTTGATAAGTTAACAAATCTATAAAACTAATTCAGATTATATATTCTTCATCAAATATTGGAATTTGAAATTTTTATATTCATATTTATATTGTTGTTTGTTTGTTGTTTGACGCGTCAGTTTAATAGTTAGATTTTGATAAAAATGATCAACTAAATCATTTTCAGATTTCTTTCTTCACTGTTCAAAAATATAAGTTTCTATTCTGAAACTTTACAACACGCCAGTAATGACTTACAAAAAACTAGTATTTTATTAAATAATCTTTTGAATAGACTGTGCGAATTAAGATATGAAGATTTATTGAAATAGTTTGTTGAAGAAGTACAAATAATTTGCAAAAAAGAAGGATTGCAATAACTATTTTAAAGAACAAAATACAAAAGATAATGAAGCGTCATTATCATAAGATGAGAGAATTTTAGACGCGAAATCTTATTTTAATGTATAATATTGCTGTTTGGATATATTAATTTCACAAACCAAACAAAGATTTGAAAACCTTTGCGACGTAAGTAGTAACATTTGTCTTTTTGAAATTGAGAATTAATAAACGTTTCCGGAAAACTTTTGACTGAATTACTGTAAAGAAATATTGCAAAATATCTCATATGATCATGGCCAATTGATAGTTCTAGAAATAGGTTTGAATACAGAAATCTAAGAAATTTATTTCATTAAGGTACAATGATGAATGCAATGGGCTTGCATCCAGTTTTCCCAACGAAATAACAGTATACATTTTTTCTTGTCCCTTAATTACAACAATTACAATAAATTAAATTAAAACTAATTGAAAATTACGTAAATACTTTAGAACATATATGTCTACTAGACCTGTATGTTTCTAGAGACAGAAACTTTATAAAATTTAAGGATCACTAAATAAGTAAGTTTTTCAAAAAAACCTAAGGAGAGTCAAAATATATCTGAAATCATTTGTGAAAAATTCAGAAAATTAGAGAAAATCAGATAGATAAATAATTAGGATGATAAATAAATATTCTTTTAATATTATTAACTTCCCGAAGGAGAAGTTTATGTTTTCATCAAAAAATCCGATTCGCTAATTTTATGTTTTCTCGACGTTTCAAGCCATTCTGAATCGAATGAGACCAAATTTGGAAAAAGTATGTGTGTGTGTGTGTGTGTGTGTGTGTGTGTGTGCGTGTGCACCAACAGATTTTTTGCCGTAAATCGCCGTTTTCTCAAAAACGGCTGGACCGATTTCAAAAATTTGAAAGCCATTCGATGTATCTCGATGAGGACTATTGTTTGTCAGTTTTGTGCGACGATCGGCCAAACCGTTTCTTCGTAAATAGCAGAGAAGTGAAAACTCTTTCGTCCACGTTTTAGCCCGCAGTTATGAATCGATTTTGAAAATTCAAAAACCGTTCGAAAGATATTGGTTGGGAATCGTGCTGATTAGTTTTTGGTAGAGATCGGCCGGGCCGTTTTCTTGTAATAAAGTTTAAAAAAAAAAAAATTCGACGATTTTTATGATTATTTTTTTGACGATAGATACCATAGTTTTCTAGATCATACTAAAATATTACGGCCCTACGACAACTGGTTCAGCTTTAAAAATTCGTCAAAGTTTGCAAAAATCAGTATGGTCTTTTTGGCATTTGTCAAAATTAGACTTTTGATCGACGTTTTCTCAAAAACGCCTGAACCGATTTTAGAAATTTAAAAGCCATTTGATGTATTTCGGTGAGGATTATCGTTTGTCAGTTTTGTGCAACGATCTGCCAAGCCGTTTCTTTGTAATTTGAAAAAAAGTGTTAAATTTTCGTCCACATTTAAGCTCATCCTACCGAACCGATTTTGAAAAATCAAAAACTGTTCGAAAGATATCATTTGGGAATAATGCTGATTAATTTTAGGTGAAAATCTACCGAGCCGTTTTCTTGTAATTAACTGTTAAAAAAAAATTTAAGCCTTTTTTCATGGAACTTTTTTTGGCGATATACATCATGGTCTTATAGAACTTACTGTAATATTACGGCCTTACAACAGGTAGTTTAATTTTAAAAATTCGTCAAACTTTGCTAAAATTATTATCGTTTTTTTTAAAGTAGGATTGATGAAGTATATTATTTACACTTTTTTTGATTAAGTCGATTATTTACACATATCGGGAAGTTCATGTAATTTGCCTCAAGGCTAAATACCAAACCAACTAGTGTATTTCTATATTTTGTGAAAAAAAATTTTTCTTCTTGAGGGGCCCCCTCAACAAATTTTGATACGGGGCCCCGCCAAAGCACGCTACGCCCCTGATTATCAAAATTTTAATTTGGTACGGGAAGTTGCAGCAATTTGAATCCACCAGTTGAAATCTGTTTAGGATTTTGCTCAAAAAATTTTGCTCTATTCTACTAATTGATCAGTATAAATTGGCATTAATGGATCAAAAATTGTAATTTATTTTGTTTGAAATATTACAAATGAGTACTGTTTAATAAGAAAGATGCAATTTAATAAAATTTGTAAAAATATCTGTAAATCATACACAAAATATAAAGAAAATATTTATATAAATTTAATCATAGTACTAAATATTTGAACAGTGGTAATAAAATTTACAATGCAAATAAAGTAAAGTAATTCATAGATATTTCACACGCAGGGTTAGTTTCTGCTTGTTAACTTCCCGTAGGGTAAGTTATTGTAATGGGCCGAAAATCGGAATTGAAAATTTTTACATTTCTCGACGTTTTGAAGGTTTCTGAACGTTTTGGCATACTTCAGAAAAAATGGATGTGTGTGTGTGTGTGTGTGTGTGTGTGTGTGTGTGTATGTATGTGTGGATACAAATTTCCAGTCACGTTTTAGGGCGCACGGATCAACCGATTTGAATGGTTCAAAAAACATTCGATTCCTATTGATAGGGAAAAGAGCTGATTAGTTTTTGGCAAAGGCAGGTCCAGCCGTTTCGGAGATACGGAGCAAAGAGTGCAGAAAATTGAAATCGAATTTTTGTGCGAACGGAGTATCCGATTTGAATGATCTAAAAAACATTCAATTAGTAATGATTGGGAGAAGGGGTTATTAGTTTTTGGCAAAGGCAGGCCCAGCCATTTCGAAGATACGGAGCTAAATATGTGAAAAATGGCAGTTTTTGAAAGAACGAAGCGTCCGATTTGAATGATTCAAAGAACTTTCTGCTTGTCTTAACAAAATAATTGATTTTGGAAAAAAAAAATTTTGTCCTTTTTTTTTTTTTTTTAATTTTTTGTAAATCGAAAATAATTCAGATTTTATTTTTAATTCTGACTATAGTTCTAATACACTTTAAACAAATAATTTCAACTCTTCAATTCAGTTTATATAATTCTTATAAATATTAGACAATTTTACAATATTTATAATAATCTATTTGAAAACATTCAGTATTCCTCGAACATTTCGTTATGGTACGGGAAGTTCCAGCAATTTGCCTTAAGGCACGATGCCACCCACCCCACTAGTTAATATTTTATTGATCTCCATCACGTTTTCCACTATGAACATTCAACTTGTGTCTCTTCAAGTTGCTCGATTGTGAAAATTTCTTATTGCATGTATCACATTTGAAAGGGCGTTCTCCTGTATGAATAATCATGTGCCTTTTCATGTAACGCGATTGGGAGAATGTTTTACTGCATATTTCACATTTGAAGCGACACTCTTTACTGTGAGTAACCATGTGTGATCTCAGATTACCTTTTTGTGTGAATGCCTGATTGCATAGGGCGTTCTCCTGTATGAATACGCATATGTCTTGTCAAAGTGTGTTTTTCTTTGAACGTCTTATGACCGATTTTGCATTCAATAGGGCGTTCTGTGCTATGAGTAATCATGTGAAGTTGCAATTGTGTTGAATATTTCATCAAAAAATCCGATTCGCTAATTTTATGTTTTCTCGACGTTTCAAGCCATTCTAAATCGAATGAGACCAACATTTGGAAAAAGTATGTGTGTGTGTGTGTGTGTGTGAACAGATTTTTTGCCGTAAATCGACGTTTTCTCAAAAACGGCTGGACCGATTTCAAAAATTTAAAAGCCAATCGATGTATCTCGATGAGGACTATCGTTTCTGAGTTTTGTGCGGCGATCGGCCGGGCCGTTTTTTTGTAAATTGCAGAAAAGTGAAAATTTTTTCGCCCACGTTTTAGCCCGCAATTTTGAATCGATTCTGAAAATTCAAAAACCATTCGATAGATGTTGGTAGGGAATCGTGTTGATTAGTTTTTGGTAAAGATCGGCCGGGCCGTTTTCTTGTAATAAGGTTTTTTAAAAAAAAAATTCGACGATTTTTATGATTTTTTTTCTGACGGTAGATACTATAGTCTTCTAGATCATACTAAAATATTACGGCCCTACGACAACTCGTTTAGCTTTAAAAGTTCGTCAAAGTTTGCAAAAATTGGTATCGTTTTTTGGCATTTGTCAAAATTAGACTTTTGATCGACGTATTCTCAAAAACGCCTGAACCGATTTTAGAAATTTAAAAGCCATTTGATGTATTTCGGTGAAGACTATCGTTTGTCAGTTTTGTGCAACGATCTGCCAAGCCGTTTCTTTGTAATTTGAAAAAAAGTGTTGAACTTTTCGTCCACATTTAAGCTCATCCTACCGAACCGATTTTGAAAAATCAAAAACTGTTCGAAAGATATTAGTTGGGAATGGTACTGATTAATTTTAGGTGAAAATCTACCGAGCCGTTTTCTAGTAATTAACTGTTGAAAAAAAAATTAAGCCGTTTTTCATGGAACTTTTTTTGGCGATATACATCATGGTCTTACAGAACTAACTGTAATATTACGGCCTTACGACAAGTAGTTTAATTTTAAAAATTCGTCAAACTTTGCTAAAATTATTATCGTCTTTTTTTAAGTAGGATTGATGAAGTATATTATTTACACTTTTTTTTGATTAAGTCGATTATTTACACATATCGGGAAGTTCAGCCTCAAGGCTAAATACCAAACCAACTAGTTCTTTTTTTATGTTAAAATGTGCATTAATGCATTAATTTATGTTATGTTTATTATAAGATATTGCTGTTATTGAGAAATTTTGTAAATTTGATGACTTTAAATAATTTTGCTCTTTCCCGCCACTTTAAATAATAAATCTGACGTTTCACCCCCTCACTGCTTTGATGAGGCTTTTGTTTGGATTTATTCGCGTTCGTTCGTGTTCGTGTTCGTTCTTCTTTGTATTTTCTTGTTCGACATGTTCGTTCGTTAGGTGTGGCGCACCTTTACGCACACTCTCGCACACTAAACTCACGCATCACGCTATCCCTTCCAATGCTAATTGAAAGTGGAGGGGACACAGCCGGCGTGCACAAAGTCTCCGAATTAAATTCAGAAGCCAAAACACCGCGAAACAGATAACACGTGTGTAGTAAAATAAATAAAAATAATAGTAAAATAATTAAATAGTTAGTTAAAGTGGTGGTTAATACATTTAATATTTTTATACCCTTTGTGTGGTGGTTGGTGTGTGGTTACAAAAATAAAACTAACCTCAAAAAATGCCTAAGGATACTTGCAGGAATAAATTCAAAAAAAGACTCGTGCGTAAAATCAGTGTGCACTTTAAAGTGAAATAAATAATAACACTAAACAACCCTTACAAAGTGACTTTTATCATTGTGACTATTATCATGGCGGTGCCCTTCTATGTCCCAAATAACGAAAGTGGTTCAACCACGACCACCAATCGTGAAAATAATCACAATCAAAACCACCACCATCAATCAAGGACAAATAGTGCTAATAATTCTGTTGGTGGTGCAGGGTTGCACCACAAGTTGGTGGTGCTAACCACCAGGATCCACTTTTGGGTGCTTTGGCCGAGGCTTTGTACCAGGTTTTGTTGGCCAGGCAGAATCATGGTAGTAGATTTTTTGGTGGTTCTTTTAGTGATCGAAGTAGATTTTTTGGTGGTGACCGATTTGTAGGAATGCATCAACCACCAGATGATGACCAATTTTTAGAAATGTATCAAACACCAGATGATGGTAGATTTTTTGGTGGTGACCGATTTTTAGGAGTGTATCAACCACCAGATGATGATAGGTTTTCTCTGGTGGTACTTTTTTTAGTGATCAAAGTAGGTTTTTGATGGTACTTTTATCTTTGATGGTACTTTTACCTTTGATGATACTTTTACCTTTGGTGGTACTTTTACCTTTGATGATACTTTTACCTTTGGTGGTGCTTTTATTTTTGGTGGTTTGCAAGATTTGGTGGTTCCTTTCAGGTTTTTTTGGAACCCTTATTTAGTGCAAAGTTTTGATGAGAATAATAATGAGATTTTTACTGATTGTGAGAGATTTTTAGTAGAAAGCATGGAGTTTGGGGACGATTTAGACTTAGAGAGTATTAGTGATAGTGATGATGAAAATCACAATGATAGCTGTTAACTAAATTTGCCTAATTTTTTTGTACAAAATTTAAACCAAAACTTCTACTTTTAATTTTTTAATTTCTGCAGAATTTGATTTTTGATCACATTTAGTGATAGTGATAAAAATCACTATTTTTGACAAAATTGTTAATTTTAGTGATAGTGACAATTTGAAAATTTAATTATTCTTATTTTACAAAATTTCTGTAGAATTTAAAAAGCATTGTGATAGTAATGAAAATCACAATTTTTGACAAAATTAATTTGTGTAAGTTATAGATACAATTGGCTTGTCAGTAGAGTCCATTTTAATTTTAATTTCTAGAATTAGAAAGCAGAATTGCTCGTCAGTAGAGGTTCTTTTTCTATTTTAATTTCTAGATTTATTCTGCTTATCAGTAGAATTCTTTTTCTTGATTTTAATAATTAGATTCAGTTTGCTCGTCAGTAGAGTTCTTTTTTGTGTAAATCCTAAATTTATTTTACTCGTTAATAGAGTCCTTTTTTGTGAAAATTCTAAATTTATTTTACTCGTTAGTAGAGTCCTTTTTTTGTAAATTAGAGATTTAAGTTGCTAGTCAGTAGAGTCCTTTTTGTGTAAATTCTAGAGTTTATTTGCTCGTCAGTAGAGTTCTTTTTTGTGAAAATCCTAAATTTATTTTACTCGTTAATAGAGTCCTTTTTTGTGAAAATTCTAAATTTATTTTACTCGTTAGTAGAGTCCTTTTTTTGTAAATTAGAGATTTAAGTTGCTAGTCAGTAGAGTCCTTTTTGTGTAAATTCTAGAGTTTATTTGCTCGTCAGTAGAGTTCTTTTTTGTGTAAATCCTAAATTTATTTTACTCGTTAATAGAGTCCTTTTTTGTGAAAATTCTAAATTTATTTTACTCGTTAGTAGAGTCCTTTTTTTGTAAATTAGAGATTTAAGTTGCTAGTCAGTAGAGTCCTTTTTGTGTAAATTCTAGAGTTTATTTGCTCGTCAGTAGAGTTCTTTCTTGTGTAAATTCTAAATTTATTTTGCTCGTTAATAGAGTCCTTTTTTGTGAAAATCCTAAATTTATTTTACTCGTCAGTAGAGTTCTTTTTTGTGTAAATTCTAAATTTATTTTACTCGTTAGTAGAGTCCTTTTTTTGTAAATTAGAGATTTAAGTTGCTAGTCAGTAGAGTTCTTTCTTGTGTAAATTCTAAATTTATTTTGCTCGTTAATAGAGTCCTTTCTTGTGAAAATCCTAAATTTATTTTACTCGTCAGTAGAGTTCTTTTTTGTGTAAATTCTAAATTTATTTTACTCGTTAGTAGAGTCCTTTTTTTGTAAATTAGAGATTTAAGTTGCTAGTCAGTAGAGTCCTTTTTGTGTAAATTCTAGAGTTTATTTGCTCGTCAGTAGAGTTCTTTCTTGTGTAAATTCTAAATTTATTTTGCTCGTTAATAGAGTCCTTTTTTGTGAAAATCCTAAATTTATTTTACTCGTCAGTAGAGTTCTTTTTTGTGTAAATTCTAAATTTATTTTACTCGTTAGTAGAGTCCTTTTTTTGTAAATTAGAGATTTAAGTTGCTAGTCAGTAGAGTCCTTTTTGTGTAAATTCTAGAGTTTATTTGCTCGTCAGTAGAGTTCTTTCTTGTGTAAATTCTAAATTTATTTTGCTCGTTAATAGAGTCCTTTTTTGTGAAAATCCTAAATTTATTTTACTCGTCAGTAGAGTTCTTTTTTGTGTAAATTCTAAATTTATTTTACTCGTTAGTAGAGTCCTTTTTTTGTAAATTAGAGATTTAAGTTGCTAGTCAGTAGAGTTCTTTCTTGTGTAAATTCTAAATTTATTTTGCTCGTTAATAGAGTCCTTTCTTGTGAAAATCCTAAATTTATTTTACTCGTCAGTAGAGTTCTTTTTTGTGTAAATTCTAAATTTATTTTACTCGTTAGTAGAGTCCTTTTTTTGTAAATTAGAGATTTAAGTTGCTAGTCAGTAGAGTTCTTTCTTGTGTAAATTCTAAATTTATTTTGCTCGTTAATAGAGTCCTTTCTTGTGAAAATCCTAAATTTATTTTACTCGTTAATAGAGTCCTTTTTTGTGAAAATTCTAAATTTATTTTACTCGTTAGTAGAGTCCTTTTTTTGTAAATTAGAGATTTAAGTTGCTAGTCAGTAGAGTCCTTTTTGTGTAAATTCTAGAGTTTATTTGCTCGTCAGTAGAGTTCTTTCTTGTGTAAATTCTAAATTTATTTTGCTCGTTAATAGAGTCCTTTTTTGTGAAAATCCTAAATTTATTTTACTCGTCAGTAGAGTTCTTTTTTGTGTAAATTCTAAATTTATTTTACTCGTTAGTAGAGTCCTTTTTTTGTAAATTAGAGATTTAAGTTGCTAGTCAGTAGAGTCCTTTTTGTGTAAATTCTAGAGTTTATTTGCTCGTCAGTAGAGTTCTTTTTTGTGAAAATCCTAAATTTATTTTACTCGTTAATAGAGTCCTTTTTTGTGAAATTTAAATTTATTGCTAGTCAGTAGAGTCCTTTTTGTGTAAATTCTAGAGTTTATTTGCTCGTCAGTAGAGTTCTTTTTGTGTAAATTCTAAATTTATTTTGCTCGTTAATAGAGTCCTTTTTTGTGAAAATCCTAAATTTATTTTACTCGTCAGTAGAGTTCTTTTTTGTGTAAATTCTAAATTTATTTTACTCGTTAGTAGAGTCCTTTTTTGTAAATTAGAGATTTAAGTTGCTAGTCAGTAGAGTTCTTTCTTGTGTAAATTCTAAATTTATTTTGCTCGTTAATAGAGTTCTTTCTTGTGAAAATCCTAAATTTATTTTACTCGTTAATAGAGTCCTTTTTTGTGAAAATTCTAAATTTATTTTACTCGTTAGTAGAGTCCTTTTTTTGTAAATTAGAGATTTAAGTTGCTAGTCAGTAGAGTCCTTTTTGTGTAAATTCTAGAGTTTATTTGCTCGTCAGTAGAGTTCTTTCTTGTGTAAATTCTAAATTTATTTTGCTCGTTAATAGAGTCCTTTCTTGTGAAAATCCTAAATTTATTTTACTCGTTAATAGAGTCCTTTTTTGTGAAAATTCTAAATTTATTTTACTCGTTAGTAGAGTCCTTTTTTTGTAAATTAGAGATTTAAGTTGCTAGTCAGTAGAGTCCTTTTTGTGTAAATTCTAGAGTTTATTTGCTCGTCAGTAGAGTTCTTTCTTGTGTAAATTCTAAATTTATTTTGCTCGTTAATAGAGTCCTTTTTTGTGAAAATCCTAAATTTATTTTACTCGTCAGTAGAGTTCCTTTTTGTGTAAATTCTAAATTTATTTTACTCGTTAGTAGAGTCCTTTTTTTGTAAATTAGAGATTTAAGTTGCTAGTCAGTAGAGTCCTTTTTGTGTAAATTCTAGAGTTTATTTGCTCGTCAGTAGAGTTCTTTTTTGTGAAAATCCTAAATTTATTTTACTCGTTAATAGAGTCCTTTTTTGTGAAAATTCTAAATTTATTTTACTCGTTAGTAGAGTCCTTTTTTTGTAAATTAGAGATTTAAGTTGCTAGTCAGTAGAGTCCTTTTTGTGTAAATTCTAGAGTTTATTTGCTCGTCAGTAGAGTTCTTTCTTGTGTAAATTCTAGAGTTTATTTGCTTGTCAGTAGAGTTCTTTTTTGTGAAAATCCTAAATTTATTTTACTCGTCAGTAGAGTTCTTTTTTGTGTAAATTCTAAATTTATTTTACTCGTTAGTAGAGTCCTTTTTTTGTAAATTAGAGATTTAAGTTGCTAGTCAGTAGAGTTCTTTCTTGTGTAAATTCTAAATTTATTTTGCTCGTTAATAGAGTCCTTTTTTGTGAAAATCCTAAATTTATTTTACTCGTCAGTAGAGTTCTTTTTTGTGTAAATTCTAAATTTATTTTACTCGTTAGTATAGCCCATATCAATAACAACATTGCCTTTGGCAGAATTACTGGGTGTTTTGGGTCGTAGGGTATGTCGGCATTCTCCAATCTCCCACCCACTCGAAGTAAGTCTTCAGCATGCACGAAAGGATTTAAAGCTTTCAGCTTACCAAGAGATGCATTGGATTGCTTACCTAACTTCAACTGTTCACCTATATTACCAAAAACATCCCTCTGAACCATATAAAAGGTACGCTTCGTCGCTGTGTTTAATTCAGCGACCGAAAGTAAACCTCTTTGTTTGAGACGAATGATGTTGATCCATCGGATGCAGAACGCCACCACCCTAACTAGTTTGCTGAACCGAGGACACTTAGCCACAAGATCTTCTACTAATTCATTCCTAGTGTTGCCGACAGTTGTTGCTAGCACTTTCCGTTCTGGAATAGCTTCCTTAACATCATCAGCAAACCTGTTAGGCCAATTACTAGAATCTTGTAGCAGACAAGCAGGCCCGTGCCACCATAGATTGCAGTCTGCTAACTCTACTGGCGTCTTCACACCCCTAGATACAATGTCTGCAGCATTTTCTTTACTACAGACGTGTCTCCAAGCAATGCCTGGCGTAAGATCAAGAATTTCCGCCACTCTATTGCTAACAAACATTTTCAATAGAGACGGATCTGTCTTTAACCACGCCAAGACAATGCTTGAGTCACACCATAGAAACGACTCCGAAATTGGGAATTTTTGTGATCGTCATCATCTGCCTAAATAACTTTGCTAAGAGCAAAGCCGCAGATAATTCTAGCCGAGGCAACGTCACATTTTTTAATGGGGCTACTTTCGATTTTGAACAAAGTAACCTTGATGACAAAGTGCCATCTGCATATGTTGCCCGTAGATAAATGCAGGCACCATATGCATACAATGAGGCGTCTGAGAATCCGTGACATTGAATAGTCACCGGAATCGACTTAAAAATATTTCGAGGAATACTGAGATTCTCTAGATCAGAGAGATGAACCTTAAAAAGATTCCACCTATCTTGTAACTCTCGTGACAAAGTCTCATCCCAACCAAGGTTTTGCCTCCACAACTCCTGCATTATCAATTTTGCAGTTACAGATATTGGAGATATGAGCCCAATTGGGTCATAAATCTGTGCAATTGTTGATAATACCGATCGTTTTGTGTCAACTCCCTGTCTAATGTCCGCTTCTGAAACCTTAATATGCTGTGAAGGATTCCACGCAAGCATTAAGGTTTTAACAGTGTCTGCTTCAGAAAACAAGGCCATAGCAGAGCTTTGACTTTCCTTAAAACTTCACGACAGTTACTTGACCATTTATGTAAGGAGAACCCCCCTTCATCTAACAACTGTACAACTTCCCTTTGAATCTTAACCAACTCATCCGCAGTATCAGCACCTGTAATGATATCATCAACATAGCAGTCCGTATCTCATGGCACTGCAGAAGAAAGTTCTCGAAGCGTTGTTCGAAAAATTTGTTAAATCTTCAAGTAATAAACAATAATAATAGTGTGTAAACTGTGATAAAATTAATAAAAGTTAATGTGTGGATAAAATATTATTTTGTGAAATTAAAAACGAAACTTGGTGTGTGAAATTGTAGTGATTAATAGAATCAATGGTGTATAATATGAAATAATAATTTGTTATAACCTCACTAACATGGAAAATCAAGTGGACTCTTAATATCTGAAATGATTAGTACTTATACACAAACAAACATTAATTATGGCACGAAAAGTTGTATCATAAATATTAAATATATTTTTAATATTTTATATCCTATAATAATGAAAAATAATATGTAGACTGTAATAAAATTAATTATGGCGCAAAATGTTATATTATAGATAATATTTAAAATATATTTAGTATGTAATGTTATATTATAGATACTAAATATATTTTAAATATTATATATCCTATAATCATGAAAAATGATTTATAAATTGTAATAAAATTGATAAAATTCAATATATTGACTATTTAAAAAATGTACATATTTACTCAGAATACATAAAAAAAATTTTATTAATGGTGTTTGTTCAATATTAATTAAATAATATTTAATATTTCAGAATATAGGGTCAATAATTTTGAATATGGTTTATATATGTTTTTCAATATGTTATAAATATTATTTCCACATATTCTCCTTTCATTCGGAATATGAGCGTAATATGGAAAAATGTTAAGCAAATCGTATAAGCTAAATATCATATTCCCGCATTCGTCCCTCATTACGAATCTGAGCGGAATATGACCGAATGTTAACAATATCATATGGGCTCAATATTTGAAAATCATATTTAGCTTACGCAAAAAACATATTCAGCTCATATTCGTTGCTACTAGGGTGGCGCTTAGTCTGTGCCTAGTCCGGGCAAATTTTTGAATTTTTAATCCAAAATTACAAAAATATTTTTTGAAAAAAAAAAATTAGAAACAAAAATTTTTTCCCAAAAGCAATTGTTTTGTCAATACAAGCAGAAAGTTTTTTAGATAATTCAAATCAAAGGACGCTTAGTTCGCTCAAAAACTGCCATTTTTTGCACATTTAGCTCCGTATCTCCGAAATCGCTGGACCTGCCTTCGCCAAAAACTATTAACCAATTCTCCCAATCATTACTAATTGAATGTTTTTTAGATCATTCAAATCGGATGCTCCGTTCTCTCAAAAACTCGATTTCTATTTTCTGCACTCTTTGCTTTTTATCTCCGTAACTGCTGGACCTGCCTTTACCAAAAACTAATCAGCACATCTCCTTATCAATAGGAATCGAATGTTTTTTGAACCATTCAAATCGGTTGATCCGTACGCCCGAAAACGTGGGCGAAAAATTGTATCCATACATACATACACACACACACATAAATTTTTTCTGAAGTATGCCAAAATGTTCAGAAACTTTCAAAACGTCGAGAAATGTTAAAATTTTCAATTCCGATTTTTGGCCCATTGCAATAACTTACCGTACGGGAAGTTAATAAATAAATAAACTAGTTGGTATTGGTATTTAGCCTTGAGGCAAGTTACATGAACTTCCCAATATATGTAAATAATCGACTTAATCAATGAAAAATAATGTAATTTATGAGTGGATTTATTATACATAATTGAAAACGAACGAACACGTTAACTCGGAGTATTTTCAAAATGCAACTTTTCAAAAATCAACAATTATTATATTTGAACCAGTTTCCGTAGGATTTTAATGGTTTAGTATGTTTATTAAGACCAATTACTATATTGTTATACCAGGTAAATCGTCTAATTTTAATTTTAGCTAACGTCAAAAAAACTACTCAATTTCTCAAACTTTGATGAATTTTTAAAATTAAACTACTTGTCGTAAGGCCGTAATATTACAGTAAGTTCTATGAGAGCATGATATATATCGCTAAAAAAAAATCCATAAAAATCTGCTTAAATTTTTTTTTCAACAGTTAATTACAAGAAAACGGCTCGGTAGATTTTCACCTAAAACTAATCAGTATCATTCCCAACTAATATCTTTCGAACAGTTTGTGATTTTTAAAAATCAGTTCGGTAGGATGAGCTAGGCTAGAATGTCGACGAAATGTTTAACACTTTTTTTCAAATAACAAATAAACGGCTTGGCAGATCGTCGCAAAAACTGACAACGATAGTCCTCATCAAATGGCTTTTAAATTTCTGAAATCAGTTCAGGCGTTTTTGAGAAAACGTCGATGAAAGGGTTAATTTTGACAAATGCCGAAAAACGATATCAATTTTTGCAAACTTTGACGAATTTTTAAAGTTTTTTGATGAAAACACAAACTTCTCCTTCGGGAAGTTAAATAAATTGTTTGGCCTCTGAATAATAA
>NW_020538313.1:187567-207767 GCF_003426905.1 Ctenocephalides felis
GATAGTCCCACAAATGACTGACAACACGATAGTCCTCGTCGAGATACATCGAATGGCTTTTAAATTTTTGAAATCGGCCCAGCCGTTTTCGAGAAAACGTCGATTTCCCGCAAAAAAACTGTTCACATACACACACACACACACATAGTTTTACCAAATTTGGTCTCATTCGATTCAGAATGGCTTGTCGTCGAGAAAACATGAAATTAGCGAATCGGATTTTTTGATGAAAACATAAACTTCTTCTTCGGGAAGTTAAATAAATTGTTTGGCCACTGAATAATAATAAGTCATTAATTTCTGAAACCATTTTAATCATTTCCATTCTCAGCCGGATTGTGATTTCGAATTCACGAATTACGGATGTCAAGAAATTAGTAAAAATATAAACCATATATTCCAAAAAATATGACGAAACCAGTAAAACCACTGAAATAAGATTTTGAAGAGGCGATACACCTTTGAACCACAAGACTGTGACAATGATGCTCAACATCTGACAGGATTGTGATTATAGCTTTCCACACGTTTTACAATCATGGTAATGTATTTAAAACTAATCAATTTTAATTACGTGTTATTTTGTTCATATTTTCTCTGTAAATATAAAAAACTGATTGAATTATTTTTACCAAGTCTTCAAGAATATTGCAATAATTTATTTAAAAAGAATAGTGAAATTAAGGACAATACTCATATTAATTGTTTAAAC
Organism: Ctenocephalides felis; assembly: GCF_003426905.1. Taxonomy (NCBI): domain Eukaryota; kingdom Metazoa; phylum Arthropoda; class Insecta; order Siphonaptera; family Pulicidae; genus Ctenocephalides; species Ctenocephalides felis. The sequence goes on from NW_020538313.1 coordinate 188,280, forward strand.
ATAAAAGAACATCTTGTATATATATGTAATAAAAATTTTTCGGATCTGTTAATCTCATATAAGATTATCTTTTAACCGTTAAACCGTACATAAATAGCGTACATAGATAACGTTAAATTTTAACGTTTTGTTGTAGCGCTGCTGCCATGGGGAGTTATCTCCGAACAAATGTATATTACCCTGTTTTGGAAAGGACTACTATTTTTAGCGAAAAAAAGATGTCGCTACTAGTTTCAAAATATGAATAAACGTCAAAATTACTCGCTTAAATTTGGTCGCCATTTTCTCTCAAAGTTTATGGTTCGATGTTGGTTCTGTAATTAATTGAATTCAAGTGAGCATTTATGTGAAATTTAATATGGCAAAATGTAACGCACCAACTTGTGGTAACTTCTGAAATAATATAAAAATGCACTTCTTTTCGGCTTTATGGAGTGAACAAATTAGAAATGTCCAATTATATTTCACAGAATAGTTCTCATGTCTATAGTTCACAGTGATATAAGAAGAGAAAGACAATCTGATATATGGTCAGGAGAACACTCTGCAACTCCAATGGAAAGGGTAATAATAATTCTGAATATTTTAATACCATTTGCTATTACAACTTGATATTATATTACAACATGTTATGTTTATTAGATGTTCTTGGGAATACAAATTGCAGCAGAATCTAGTGACTAAGGATAGGAGTGTCTTGATGCCAAGGGCATGTAAAATGAATGATACATCTATTATATGTTGAGGCAGTTAAGAAGGATAGACAAACAATGCAATAATTTAAGGTATAAATTGCAACAGAGTATAAGATGCTCAGAAATATTTATAACATTCCAGCCGAAAGGACTGCTGCACTGTTCTATTGACACAATCGAACCATAAGAAATTCAAGATTTTGTAGAATGCAACTTTATTAATGATTGATTGGAAAGCAAAATAACTATCAAATGCAAAGTTAATGTTAAAGAAGAACGACTCATAAATGAATTTTAATTCTTGGAATTTAGTTTTCTATCAATTTTGATATCAATATATATATTTTATGTATGTAGGATTTAACTTTTTAAATTGTTCATTATTTGTCATTTCTTCTATTTATACTATTCCATTATCTATAGTATATATACTCTATATACTACATACTTAGTCTCTATACTTTTCTCTTCTTTTTTTAATATATTATTATTATATACTCTATATACTACATACTTAGTCTCTATACTTTTCTCTTCTCTTTTTAATATATTATTATTAGTCATTAAGAAATTAATATTAGTTAATTTGTGTAAATTCATTATACTTATGAAAACTTTTACAATATTTCTGTTATATATTATTGATCATTAAATAATTCATATTGACCGTTCCTTTTAAGTTTAACATTTTATTGTAAATGCTTCTACACAATCTCTGTGTAGCTGTTATATATTATTGATCATTAAGTAATTCATATTGATCGTTCCTTTCAAGTTTAACATTTTATTGTAAATGCTTCTATACAATCTCTGTGTAGCTGTTATATATTATTGATCATTAAGTAATTCATATTGTTCGTTCCTATTGATTTTAACATTTTATTGTAAATGCTTCTACACAATCTCTGTCTGGTTGTTATATATTATTGATCATTAAGTAATTCATATCGATCGTTCCTTTTAAGTTTAACATTTCATTGTAAATGCTTCTACACAATCTCTGTGTAGCTGTTATATATTATTGATCATTAAGTAATTCATATTGTTCGTTCCTATTGATTTTAACATTTTATTGTAAATGCTTCTACACAATCTCTGTCTGGTTATTATATATTATTGATCATTAAGTAATTCATATCGATCGTTCCTTTTAAGTTTAACATTTCATTGTAAATGCTTCTACACAATCTCTGTGTAGCTGTTATATATTATTGATCATTAAGTAATTCATATTGTTCGTTCCTATTGATTTTAACTTCTTTTAACTTTCTTAAATGCTTCTACACAATCTCTGTCTGGTTGTTATATATTATTGATCATTAAGTAATTCATATCGATCGTTTCTTTTAAGTTTAACATTTCATTGTAAATGCTTCTACATAATCTCTGTGTAGCTGTTATATATTATTGATCATTAAGTAATTCATATTGATCGTTCCTTTTGATTTTAACATTTTATTGTAAATGCTTCTACACAATCTCTGTCTAGTTGTTATATATTATTGATCATTAAGTAATTCATATTGATCGTTCCTTTTAAGTTTAACATTTTATTGTAAATGGTTCTACACAATCTCTGTGTAGCTGTTATATATTATTGTTTATTAAGTAATTCATATTTATCGTTCCTTTTGATTTTAACATTTTATTGTAAATGCTTCTACACAATTTCTGTCTAGTTGTTATATATTATTGATCATTAAGTAATTCATATTGATCGTTTCTTGTAAATTTATCATACCAATGTGAATACTTTTTTTAGTTACTTATAATTGTAAAATTATAATACTTATTATTGTGTATATATTGATTTTTACATTTACAAAAATTTTAATTGTTATGTAAAAATGTTTGTGATATATTTGAAAATATATTTTGTACTTCGTATGTTTTTTTTCTCATTTTCAATATAAGAAATTATTTAGGTTTTCATATTTTGAATTACGTATGCGAACGATATTTAGGAATAATACCAGCGGTTGATTTATATACTGAACAAGTGCTGCCTCCTTCAGATCGCTAAAAATAATAAAATGGAGGTAATGTCAAATGGCCCGAGAGAGCGATCTATTTATGTTTACTTATCTATGGAGGTATGTATAAACAATGAATGATCCAAAAAACTAAGGTATGCCAAAATCTCCGAAATCGTTGAATATGCTTTTATAAAAATTTCAACGATTATTCATTTCGTTAATACAAGTAAATAATTTTGAATCATTCAAATTGATCTGTGCTCTCAAAATCATCGACGAAATTATCTCGGAATAATACCAGCGGTTGACTTATATACTGAACAAGTGCTGCCTCCTTCAGATCGCTAAAATATTAAAATGGAGGTAATGTGAAATGGCCTGAGATAGCGATCTATTTATGTTTACTTATCTATGGCCGCTGCGCTCCCTCGTTAATGACAGGTGTGCCGACACCCTTACGTTTGCTGTTCGCTCTACTGTTATTAGCATTCGTTATCTATGTGCGTATGTCGTTGATGGTTCTCGCATCTCGCATCTCGCATCTCGCATTAGATTCAACAAGTGTGTTCTGATCATAGATAAAAGAAGAGTATTGGTTGTGTTCATAGTTTTTCAGTCCGATTTTGTTTCAATTCAGTGATTTAGTGCACAATTAATAATCTACATTGGCGATGACATTATTTGCAAGCTTTTGGTTAGTACTTTGATGGATTGATAATTTTGCTTATTTATTTAGTACATGACCAAAGCAAAGATTGATTTGGTGTGAGAAATATTCGTTAATAACGTTCGTTTTTATATTTATAGTTATATGTATTGCTGTGAATTTGTTGTTTTGATTTGATGTAAAACCTAATGTTCGTCGTATTTGGGATTATTAAGTGCGTAGACAATTTGATGATTGTTGATATCGTTTCGAGAAATAGGTTATGGCTAATACATATACTACAATTCCAAATATTTTCTTTTATGGGTACTTATTTTTCTTTTTTTTGAGCTATATAAAAATAATATTTTTATATCTATATGAATTACTATAGTATTTTATAATTTCAGATGACGGTGAAGAAACTCTATTCTACATGATGGAGGCCCATGTAAATGTTTTATTGTACAAAACCATCCTATATTTAATAACTACATGAGGTAACTTGAGTAAGAATTTGTGGATGTAAGTACTTGCATGTTTTTTATCGCAATGGATATATTCCTGAATTGTATGATTAAATGTCCACGAAACACTTTAAGGTACATGTAAATCGTAATACATAATTGAAATCTTAGCCATTTGATCTACTATTAAAGCTGGATTCTGCAAGTTTATGAAACATGCATCTTTATTTACTAATTTCTGTCAGTAATTGTTGTCTGTTTTAATATGAATTCAGCAGTTAATTTACGATGTACATATTTTGCTATTGCCAACAAATATGGTTGATATTCGACACTTTCCATCCTGCTATCTATGATTTAAATGGTTAAATTTAATATTAATTTGTCATGGAAAAGACATATTCTTTGTTGATTTAATACTCCTTTTTTATCTTATGTATATTACTTCTTTTCAACCTGTTTAATTTTTTTCATATAGAATCACCATCATTCTTACTGTATGGCAACTGTGTGTTTATCCCCTTAAAATTAACAAAAACTCATTTATTATTTATTTATTTTTTGTTTTTTCAACGGCCGAGGCAATAATACAATATAGTTACATTTTGAAGTTAACAAATTACAAACTAAAGAGATAATATCTCAAATGGCAAATCAGGCAAACATGAATAACTTTTAATAAGTTGTCAAAACTATGCATTCACTATTTGGAGTCTAGTATAGAAATCTATAAATTTCTACCCAGTATTATTTGTGCATTTAATTTTGCCTGATTTTAATACATTTGTGTATATATCATAATTGTTTTGTATATCGCAATTCTTACTGACAAATAAAGGTAATTAAATTTTTCTCCGCTCACAAATAGTAATTTAGAAGGTGAATAATTTGTCGATTTATGTATGGTGGTATTGTGAAAAAAAATTGCATATTAAATATATTTGTGTCAATTTGTTTGTGTGTTGTTTATACATGAACTAATATTTTGGATAAGATCCCTTTGCATACGTTTACATGCGCCATGGCTATGGCCCGCATAAATCAATACACAATTTTTTTAATGGTTCTTTAGCAGCAATTGTGATTACCATGGGTTCTTTAGTTTTTTGTGATACCTTATTTTTTTTTTGACAATTTACACAATTTACTTATGAAATTTTTAATTTGCTTTTTCAATTTTGGCCACTTGTAGAAGTTTTCAATTTTATTGCAAGTTTTCTTCATGCCTAAATGATCTCCATTTATTTGTGAAATATGTAAAACATGCAAAACTTTTTTTATTCTTCTTCTGTTAAAGTTTCAATTATTTTATCTGAATAAATTTCAATTTTTATATTTGGATCTTTAAAAATATATCCTAATATCATTCTGAAATGTTCAAAAGATGAATCGCAAAAATTTGTAAACTGAATAGGATTAGGAGTTGCCGAATATTTTATATTTTACTCTAAAAAATATTTTTTTAAATTGCATAAACAATAAAAAAAAATCTTGTAATTTAGGCTGTGAAACTTCATTGTTAACAAGAGAATATGTAATATTAGTTTATGTTTATAAAGTTTTTTTTTGTTTCGTATTTACAAAGATCAAATACTTTTTGCAATTTTCTGATATATTTGAAGATTTTGATATAAATAATAAAATATTTTCATTTTGATTTTTTTGCATATATTTATTGCCGATAAAAATAATATAATTTTTTAAGACAATATGCTGGTTGTATATTCAATTATTGAAAAAATAAAATTATTTTTGTTTTCTACTATATTTGTATTTAAAATAATCTCTCTGTTTGCAGTATCTAAGAATTTTTGAAAATTATCAGTTGGTTATTTGTTAAATATGAAAATTTTGCATTTTCCTGAATGTTTTTTGTATCTTTTCGTATCTTCTATGTCTTTGGCACTATTTTGCTATTCAATAGATCTAGATAAACTGTCTGCATTTGTATTTGTTATCCCAGCTTTATAGATACTTTCAAATTCAAATTACTTTAATTTTAATCTCTAACATATTTGTCTAGAATTCGGTTTTTACAATTATTCAAATATATAAAAAGACATGTGGTCAGTATATAATTTAAAGGGTTTTCCGTACAAGTAAGGCCTAAAATGAGTAAGACTCCATACGATTGCTAATAATTTCTTATATGTTGTCGAGTAATTTAGTTCGCTTTTATTTAAGGTTCTAGATGCATACGATATTGATCTAAAGTTTAGATTCTAAACCATTTACGTTTTGAGATGAAACTATGCACCTATGGATACGCCACTAGCATCTGTTTTTATTGAAAAATTTCTACTAAAATTTTGATATTGTAAAAGGGGGGTTGCAGACCAAATAAATTTAGTTTTTTTTTAGTAATTTTGTTAATGGATTTGCTATTTTTGAATAATATTTATAAACTTCTTATAGTAACCTGATAAACCTAAGAATATTTTAATTTTTTGGGATTCGAATGGGTTTTGAACTCACTGACCGCCTTTATTTTTTGAGGTTCTGTAATATACAATTAGAACTAATAACATGACCTAAATATGAAATTACAAACATTAAAAACTACTAACTTACAATAAATATATAAATTGTGTTCTCTTAATTTTTGAAAATCTTCTATTAATTTGTCGATATCATCCATGTTAACTATTGTTGTTATACTCTATAAACCTGATAGTAAGAATCGGGGAACCCAGCACCCAGCAGTACTGTTTTATTTCTTGCGTGGTTGTTGCGTATCTCTCGCTGTCTCATGGCTAAATGACCACATAGCCTACGATTTTTTCGATGAAAAACTTCTCTTTCATATTGTAATACATATTTGATGGCTTTGTCCATTTTTTCTTTTATTAATCTACTTTTCAACTTTTTATGGAAGCTTTTCAAATACATATTGGTATTGATGCCCAGACCTTTTCCCAATACGCCTAGGTCTTTGTTCCCTTACTATGATTCTTTTTGAAATATATTTTGCAAATGACTGTATAGTTACATCGCTTTCAGGCTTCTTCAGATAATAATTTAAACAATTCGAAAATTTCTTTTCAGTTAAAATCATTTTAATTTGTCAAAAACTTGCGTCTATCTTTCTCTATTTCTGATCTTTGTAGCTGATGCTCTTTTCTAATAATTTAACAAAATTATATCCAATTTAATTAATTCATTACCACTATCGAGTATATTGAGTACTTTTCACCAAAGACAAACTTATGAGTATTGACTGTATTGACTGTGTCCGATGTGTTAGCATAATCTCCAATATTTAAAAAATTATAATTTTTCTATACTAATTTAAGATCAGATATTTTGTCGAGATAAATAATAAGTTACTATAATTGTTGAGTATTGTTATTTAAAACAGTGTGATGCTTCTATAGTATTTTCAAACTTCGAAACGTTTTCGAAAAATAATATTTTATAATTGTAATAAAAGCAAAAATGTTTAGTAATTATCATAATTATTATGTATAAAGTTAGAAAAAAATAAAGATTACGCAGGAGTAATCTGTATGATATAAAATGTTTTGGCGCAAATATCACTTAAAAAACCGTTAAAATTTTACATAAGATGAAACAAACATCATTATCTATCAGTCCAATTCTATTTATTGTAACATGATATGAAACCTTTAGTAAAGCAATGAATATTCAATTTAATGAGATAATATTTGACATTCAATTGTCCTATAGAATCACTTGAAGGTATAGCTGTTTATGCAATTATGGAATTTAACGATAAATTTTTTTCGAGAAATTTAAACTTTTGTGTATTATGTATCAAATAGCGCTTATGTAAAAATACCGAAAATATCGGTATTTTTGTGGTGATTCCCGGTAAAAATACCGCCGAAAAATCGGGCAGTTTACCGGTAATTCGGTATACCGGTAAACCGGTATTGCATTTCCTAATTCATACGTTTCGAGTCCGAATTTGACTCTTCTTTAGTGGCAATAGTACAACACAAGCAAATATGCACTAACCACTAAACGAAAACGATACAAATAAAAATAAACTTGAATAATATTTATAAAGTTAATTAAAAAGAAAAATAATAAGATTCATTCTGGACCAAATTCAACAATCTGTTCTTCTGTGAATCTTTTTTCATCGGTAAATTGCACATATTTAATAATGTTGCGATCAATTTACAAGTAGGTATTTAGTTTGTTTCGTCGAATTTGAATTGATATTAATATTATGTGGCGCTAGATATTTTAAACCTGATGATAATTTAACACAAAGTTATCATTATTTTAATTTATGATATGATCATATTCATGAACAGAAAATTTTGATTAGTTTGCTATTATATTGAATTGATGCTAAATAAGAGTCAATGATTATGTCATCTAACCAATCATTTAAAACAAAGTGAAAAATTATTCAATTTATTGGCATATTTACCCAAAAATCCTATAGTATACCCTATTATATATGAAGTGTGTTATATAGAAATGAAAATCTTTAGTTTTATTATTGTTAAGATACAAACCTATTTTTAGTTCTGTACTAGAGTCAGCACAGTTATTCGTGCCCAGGTATTTATTCAAAGTAAAATCATTTTTCTTATGTCGGTATTAATTGACTGAATTTTCAGATGTTTTCTTTGTATCTCCCATATCATCACAAACATATTTTTAAATTTAAAACATCACAAACTTATTTTTATTACTCCGCCAATATTTTTCTGGTTAAGTGTACTACTGCTTTAAAGCAGGGGTTCAGATATATTTTTATAACGTAGGTTTTGTATAAAAGAAATAGTTATTTCAATTATACGATTTTATATTATATTATAATACTTTATAATATTTGGATTATATAATATAATAGAATATATATTAAAGGTTTTATCAATTATTTATCTTCATTTCATTTCATATATTTCATCTCATTAATTAATTATATCATTCCATTAGATCTTAATTATTTCTTCTGCGACGGCCTGTTTGTTTCTCTAATATGGGCCTCAGTTTTCGGGCGTTTGCCAAATCTTCCTCCTCTATGTCCCCGGTGCTTCCTCGGTCCCACATAATTAGATATTTGTTAATATATTTATTAATATAGTTGAGTTTTAATTAGTGAATCCTGATTGAATATCAAAACGCTTCCTATTTATAAGGCGACTTATAAATAGGTTCTCGGGCGTTTGCCAAATCTTGCTCCTCTATGTCCCCGGTGCCTCCTCGGTCCCATATAATTAGATATTTATTAATATATATCTATATATACATATATATATATATATATATATATATATATATATATATATATATATATATATATATATTTATTAATATATGTGATACAGTTACTGGTTGAGTTTTAATTAGTGAATCCTGATTGAATATCAAAACGCTTCCTATTTATAAGGCGACTTCTTTAAGTTGCATTACGCATAGATTATAGTACGTGCTGATTCAGCGGAAGATGTATACATTATTGCTGTATATATAACTCCTCCGGCCTTAGAGAATAACTCTTTTTGCGGCTGCTGCTCTTTATGTTTGATTTATATGAGCTTCTTTCTGCGTCTTTGAATCATACATTTTACTAGAATATAAGGTATAATGGTTATGATTGATACTGTAGATATATGGAATGTTGTGATTGGTAATTGCATTCTTCATATAGACGTTCTTTATTTTGTCTTGTTCTCCTTTTATTCCTGAAAGTTCTTCGACTTGAATGCTCTTGATCTGCAATGGCTCAGGTGTTGTGTCATTGGTGTAATTTAAGTTAAATCTTAGGATTAGAATTGGTTTTCCTTGTATTGAAGATTTTATATTTTGATAATATCTTCCGTTTATAGTAAATTTACAATCATGTGGTAAATTTAAAATATAATTTCCTTTGATAAATTTTGATTCTTGTTGTTCATTACAATCAAAATCTATTTTTGAGTTGTTGATTAATAATAATATATAATGAGCATCATTGATTTTTTCTATAATATTGTGTGTTAGTTACTAGGGTTTGTTTACAATTTTGTAAGCATTTTTCTTCCCAGTTTATTAGTTTTATTGTGCATTCGTCGTTATTTTCAAAAGTGTGTTTCGTTTTGCAAAAGCATAAATTTGAGACAAGTTTGCATTCGTCTTCTTCTTGAAATTGGTAGTTTTTCGTTCCAAGTGTGAGAAAGGATTTTGGGGGGATGGTAATTTTATTATCGGAATTTGGTATTGGGTACAATTTATAATGTGTGAACATTTCGGGTAAGGTTATGGGAAATTTTATAAGAAATACAATTCTTTCATTTGAGTAATAATATTGTACCTTAAGTAATTCATAATATTTGTGAATATTAGTTTCATCTATGGAAAAAGGTAATATACTCTGTTTGTATAAATCTTTGATATTCTTGATCATATAAATCAGGGTTTCTAATTTATTAAAAGAATTATGAACTATGTTAATTCTTGCTAAATCTAGGGATATTTCTAAGTCGTTTAAAATATTGGTTAATATGATTAAAGTATAACTCATTTGTATCTTTGGCTAAGAAATATTCGTTATGGCTAAAACTACTATATTTGAGAAAATCATTCAATCTTTGAGTTTCTTATTTAAAATTAATTCATTAGATATTGTATCGTTAAAGTATTTGATTAACTTCTTATTAATAGTTATTTGTTTGTTCGAGGTGCTAATTTATTTTCATTACCTTGAAGTATTTTTATTGATTCGCCATATCTTCTACCATCTTCTGCATCTAAGTTTCCTGTAATTCCTTTTATTATACTTCCTTAACCGTCTGTTAAACTTTGTTTAATTTGCCTGTTCGGTCGAATCGTATTATATTTGTCTTCGATGTTTTTGAACATTGTTTTTGATAGAAAAATATGGATTTAATCTATTCATATATTTTCATGTTTTTTTATTTAATGCTAATAAAAATGCATTAAAATCTGAATTCAAATGATTAATTTGTGATTTGATTTAATCGGTGTCTATGTAACGTATATATGTATGATATTTCTCGATTAATTTTTCCTAATTCAAACGGGAGAAGTCCAGCTGATCTTGCCATTCTATTTTATTGCTGTTTACTTGTAGAAGGAATTGGAGAAGAATTACGTGAGTCAGCAACATCTTTGTCCTGTAAAATTTGTTGCGTATTAATTCTCAGTCTTTTCATATCTTGTTTATGAAATGTCAATTGTTTATCTGTCTGTACGGTTTTGTTTAAATCATCTTGGACGTGTATTGTTTTGAAACGTGATGCGAATTTGTCGCGTGGGTTTACTTTTAAATATGCATTACTGTTTTGTTTACATTGCAATGGTTCGTGTCGTCTTTCATTATGTTTACATTGTGTTTTGTTTATTCTTTTGATTATTTTCAAACAATTTATCATACATTAACTGCGTTCGTTTCTTATGATCATTTAAGTAATTTGTTAAAATTTCAAATTCTAGATCTATTTCAAATGGTGATCTTGTTGATAGATGACCAGAAATTATATCAAAAGGTTTTAATTTTGTTACAGAATGAATTGAATTGTTATAACCACGAATTGCATAAATCATTAAATCTAAAATGCTTGAATTTTTATTTTCTTGATTTAATATTCTTAAATGTTCTAAGATTGTTGAATGGAATCTTTCTATAGAACCGTTCGAATTTGGATGCATAGGTGTAATATAATGAATGTTGATTTTGTGAATTTTCAAATATTTTTGTAAGGAAGAAGATTTTAAATCTATACCATTATCCATAATTATTGTATCTGGTACTCCGTGATGTGAAATAAAAATCATTATCACTCTTATTATGTTTTGTGTAACGTTTGTAACTATCGGATATGCTTGTGCATATTTTGAAAAAGTATCAATTATTGTAACAAATTTTTGTTTACGGATTGTTAAAATATCCATATATAATATTTGAAAAGGCTTTGACGCGGTTGGTGAAATTGTGAACTTTTGTTTAGATGATTTCTATCGTATTTTTGTGTAGCACAAATTGAACAATTATTAATGTAAGTTGTTACATCAATATGTATTGTTAGCCAGTAGTACTTTTCTTTAATACGTATTTCATTTTCATTAATGCCTCGGTGATTAATTGAATCTTCGTGAAAACTTCTTAGAATCGACTTTTGTTTATCTACGTCAATTACGTCTTCTCTAATCTCCTTGCATATTATTAATTTAGAAGATGAATGTGTAAAAGTTGAAGTTAAGATTTTTATGATATCGGTAATATATTCATTATTATCAATATACATTGCAAAAGATTTATTACTTGTGGTAAATTCTTTAAATAATTTTATTATTTCTTTTTCTAAATTTTTGCTATTAACTTCGACTGTAGTTCTATTTTTGTTAAATATTTTTTGTAATTTCGGTTTCGTCGGATTTGTATTTACGATTTTAATTATTATTTGATTATTGTAATAATTAATTGGTTTTGGCGAAAAAGGGATATTTAAAATTGGATCTTCGCGTGATGTATGGATTTCATCATTTTCATTTCATTGACTTCGTTATCTCCTAACACTTCAATTTATTATTGAATCTATTTCATCGACATCGGGTAATTCATTTTCTGCCTGTGCTATTATAAATTGTAAATCTGTATCAAAATCTATAATTTCATTGTAATTTATTTCTTCTAAATTAGTATCTGTTTTTATTCGCGTTAATGCATCGGCATTTGTATTTAATTTACCTTCCTTATAAAAAAATTCATAATCGTGTTCTTCGAGTTGTAATCTCCATCTAACTAATCTTGCGTTTGCGTTTTTTAAAGAAAATAACCATGATAATCGTTTATTATCAGTTATGATTTTAAATTTTGTTCCGTAAAGATATGGTCTGAAATATTTAACCGCCCATACTATTGCTAACAATTCTCTGTAATTAATTTCTGATTCATTTAATGTTCGTGATTTAATGTTCGAGCCATTGGTTTGTCTTTTCCTATATCTCCTTGAGATAAAATTGCTCCTATCGCATATTGGTTTGCGTCTGTTGTTAATAGAAAAGATTTTGTAAAATCTGGATATTGTAAGATTGGTTCAATAATTAGTAAATTTTTACAAGTTTCTAAACATTGAACATATTCAGGATCTAAAGTTATTTTTGCATCTTTCTTTAAACATTTTGTTAAAGGTTTAGGTAATTTTCCAAAGCTTTCTATAAATTTTCTATAAAATCCTAATTGTCCTAAAAATCCTTTTATTTGTTTTACTGTTTTTGGAATTGGATATTCTAAAATTGTTTTTATTTTATTCGGGTTTGGTTTTATTCCTTCTGGAGTTACTACGTGTCCTAAGAATTCTGTTTCTTGCTTTAAAAATTCTGATTTATCTGGTTGAATTTTGAAATTAAATTCTCTTAAACTTTCAAATTTTTTTGTTAAACTTTCAATATGTTCTTGTAAAGATCCGGAGTAAATTATAATGTCATCTAAATAAACAAAACAGATTTTCTATATAGCCTCTTGATATGTTATTCATAACGCGTTGCAAAGTTGCTGGGGCATTTTTTAATCCAAAGGGCATTCGAAGATATTCAAAATGTCCTTCATCTGCACTAAAAGCTGTTTTTTTGTATATTATTTTCATCCATTTTGATTTGGTAAAAACCTGAAGCTAAATCTATTGTGGAAAAATATTTGCAACAGCATAATTTATCTAAAACGTCGGAAATGTTTGGAAGAGGGTATTTATCATCAATAGTTTTATCATTTATTTTTCGATAATCTACAACTATTCTCCATTTCTTTTTTCCTGATGCATCTATTTTTTTTGGAACTACTTCATATTTTTGATTGATTTGATTATTTGTTGTTCTAACATATCGTTTATTTGCATTTTCACTTCTTCGGATGTACGTGAGGGTATCGATAAGATTTTGTATAGATTGGAATTATATGTTTTACTTGATTTGTAAAGGTTAATTTATCATTTGGTTTATGTATATCTTTGAATTTTCTACATAATTTTAAAATTTCTATTCTTTGTTGTTCATATGATTTGTTCGAATTAAATTTTCTATATCGGAATAATTTGTTTTATTGTCGATCTCTTTGGTATAAAAGTTATGTAATTCAATTTGATTTGTTAATTCTACATTGATTGGTTTTGTTGAAATTAAATTTATTTCATTATCATTTAAATTATGTATTTCGACGATGGCTTTAAAATTTTGTGATAACGTGACTGTCTCTGGGATAAAACAATCAGGGAAATATTGATGTTTTATTAAAATTTCTCCTTCTTTGATATTTACTGGAATTTTATATTTTTTAATACACTTACTAGGAATCTTTTGTTAGAAAATTATTTTTTCTGGCCTTTTTAAATAATGTAACTTTAAATTTACGTTCGGTAATATAAGTAATTCATTGTTTAGATCTATCAATGCTTTTAATTTTTTTAGATTGTCTATTCCTAATAAACCATTGAACAAATGAAAGGAAAGATATTCATTAGCTTTGAATTCTTTAAAAGCAGGAATTTTACAAGCTGTAATGGGGTAGGGTTAGAATAAATGAAATTAACACAATTTTAACACTGCCGTCACTTTATTTATGGGTATGTAGGTTACAGGACACGGCAATATATATATATATATATATATATATATATATATATATATATATATATATTTCAAAGTAACTTGCAGCCCATTCGTCGAAATAAAAAAGGTATAAAGTATATAAACTTTTATTTATACGTTTCGACACAAGATGCCTGTCATCATTCAGCAACACAGGACAAAAACACTCAACAAAAATTTATTTTAAAAATTAAACTTAATAACATATTAGAGAAAAACATTTTTTTTAGAAAAAATTATGAATAACTAAAAGATTTGAAAACTAATTTGACTAAAAGTTATGAAATGCAACATTGTGAAGAGAGAAACACGCCCATACCGAGCAACCATACTCGACTGAAAAAAAAATATATTATATATATATATATATATATATATATATATATATATATATATATATAGCCACTAAGTCAACTACGCGTACCCAAGGAGTAAAATTGATAAAGTCGAAGATACTTTATCGCACTAAGAGTTTACACAGTTTTTCTTATTCGTGCGTCCGCACAGAATATCACAAAGTCTGAAAATTATTAAATGCCTCCGCATTCAATATCACAAAGTCCAATAGAAAAGTATTAAATGTGTTTATTAAATTTGACCATTCGGTTCGAATGGATCAAAAAGTATGTTGTTAAGATAGATTAAAAGTGTTTAAGAAGTCCGTGATCGGCGAGATGCTACCGAACTCTATTGAAACACTTGCACTTTGTCGAAGGACCAGATATATTTAGTTATTGGCTATATCAGACCGATTGAATAATAAAAATAAAAGATGATAAATAAATGTTTAATTATTGTATATTTGAAAGAATATTAAGACTGATAGATGATATGTTAGATAGTTGAAGTTTTAATTAGATGTTATAGCTTTGAGTGTTAATTTACGACTGATAGATGTTAGATGATAATTTAGTTGACACTAAATTATATAGATTTTACAATTTTATACATTTTTCTGATTGGTCCATTTCGTAGAATTAATGACATCTCATTACAATTTTGGATCCAATCAGTACATTTGTCAACCAATCAGGTATTGGTCGGGGATTGCAGATTCGTAGAATTAAAACTGGGTACACGTAATGCGAGTTTCTTGGAAATATATTAATTGCAGGATGATATGGTTAGGGACAGGTGATTAAAATTCTTGGAAAAATGGATTACTGATATGTTGACCGATTTTGGGATAGGATGCGTGACAATGAAAGCGATTATTTTATCGTTTTAAATTATATAGTAAGGGATGAGGGTTTATTATCGCTATTCTGCATGTAGGCAACAAAATATAATAATTAGACCAGGGTTGGGAATGAGGCGTTAACAAAATGCATCTACACTTAATAACTTTGAAACCGTTTTTGTTAAACTTAACAAAATAATTCCAATATCTTAAGCCAACTTTGCGTCTGGTCCGAAAAGTTCCACGTGCGGTGCTTCATGTCTAACACAAGACCGGCTTTGTGCAAGAAATCCATGCCTAGCAGGCTGTTGTTTCCTTTAGCTTCCGGAATCACGACAAATTCCGTTGGAACTGGCCTGTCTACTAGCCGTACAATGGTCGTCGTCTTTAGTATGGGTCGAAGTTTCGACTCTCCATCGGCCATCATCATTGTCATCATTGACGGTTCAAATTGATGGCTCGTTGACTGCAGTAGTTTGTATAGCGTTTCTCCCGCGATGCTCTTTTCTGCGCCGGTGTCCACAAGTGCGTAAATCATTACGCCTTGTACTTGTGCTTTAATGACGGGTCTGGAGCAAGGATCTTGAACCGCGGATTCTCCTGGTTGACGGTTCCATCTCAGATCACAGGCCAGGCGTCTAGGGCAAAATTTTTTCAAGTGACCCTTCTTCTTGCAGTGGCTGCATTTTCCTGGCTCTTGCGTGGTCAGGCTCAAGAATCCTTATCTTTGGGTGGTTGCTGCCTATGCAGTTGTTGGGGGAGAGCAGACCGGGCACTTACTGCGGATAACCTCTGCCTTGCCGCACCCATAACAGGAGATTCTCGCTTCGCTGCGAGTTCCTGGCTCCTCCTTCTTAGGAATCTGCTTTGTCCCTTGGCGTTTGCGACATTCTGTGACCGTGTGTCCGGTGTGGCCGCAAAAAGAGCAGGTTTTCCGTCTTTCCACCGGATTGCTTTCTCCCTTTTCTGCCTCGGAAAGGTTAGCTTCCACGTCTCGAGCTCTTTGAAGCAACTCATCGAATGTATTGACCGTTGTCCGTGGGATGCGTTCACGGATCCGCATATGTAGTAGCCCGTAGAGCATGTCTAGCTGCATATCTGTCTATATATTGTAGGGCAACTGCGCCAGCAGTGCCCTCTTCTGGCAAACGAATAGGTCGGTACTCACATTCTTTTCTTGGCGAGTGCCAAAAAAGTCTATACAGACGCTGTGCGGGGGTTTACTTGGGGCGAACGACGTCCTTATCAAGTGGATCGCCTCGTCGAACGTATTGGCCTCCGTCTTCACACTTTCCCACAACGTGGCCGACGTGTCCTGGAGAAGTAGTGGTAGCCCCTTTAGCGCATTCTCGTCCGAGATGCCCTCCACGTCTTTGTACAAGACGATGGTAGTTGTGATTTTCTTCACTTTTTCAGGAACCCGCGTTCTGTTGAACCTGGCCGTGCACCTGGCAAAGCTGCCGGTCACCAAGTCCGTCCGTGTGTTCGATTGTGCGCTTATCACTCCCATCAGTCGCTGTAACATTTCTTCTGACATGGGCATCAGTTGTAATGGGGTAGGGTTAGAATAAATGAAATTAACACAATTTTAATACTACCGTCACTTTATTTATTGGTATGTAGGTTACAGAACACGGAAATATATATACAGTCACTAAGTCAACTACGCGTACACAAGGAATAAAATTGATAAAGTCGAAGTTACTTTATCGCACTAAGAGTTTACACAGTTTTTCTTATTCGTGCGCCCGCACAGAATATGACAAAGTCCGAAAATTATCAAATGCCTCTGCATTCAATATCACAAAGTCCGAAAGTTATTAAATGCCTCTGCATTCAATATCACAAAGTCCGAAAGTTATTAAATGCCTCTGCATTCAATATCACAAAGTCCGAAAGTTATTAAATGCCTCTGCATTCAATATCACAAAGTCCGAAAATTATTAAATGCCTCTGCATTCAATATAACAAAGTCCGAAAATTATTAAATGCCTCCGCATTCAATATCACAAAGTCCAATAGAAAAGTATTAAATGCATCTACACCGTTTTTGTTAAACTTAACAAAATAATTCTAATATCTTAAGCCAACTTGTTAATCTTGCAGGCGCAATCATGACAAGTTTCTTAAGGTATTAGGGCCAAACGCGACTAAACACTTTCTGACAAATTTCTTAATTCTTGGTAAACTCATCTCGCTGAGGTAATCAGTAATTGACTATGGTGCATTTCTCTTCCGATGACGTAGTTGTGTAAATATTATTGTCTTTCTCACACCCTCGCTGAGTCACAGGGCAAATGTAGTGTGTATTATCGTGCTATCTTTTATCTTGCTTTTACTTGGGTTGACCTATAGGCTTAAGATGTTATCTTCTCGCTTAGTCGGATAGTGCAGATTATCAAAGGATTTGATTTTGTTGAGATGAATTATTATTTCTATTGTGTTGTCTGAAATATCTGTTTATTATTTTGCATTGAATTTTGGAAATTGAAATTATTACTTCTGATATGGTTTATGTTATCATCTTTCGCAATTATTCGCAGAGCTTCGCTTAAAGAACAAACTTCGCGGCTTCTCAATATTGTACTGTATGGTTGCTTTACGTGAGCTATGAAACTGCTAAAGCACTTTTTTCGAATCTATCGCATCGGTCATTTAAAATATTTGGATTTGTCATATGAAAGCATGAGTAACTATTAAAAATGCTTATTAACTGTTCAAATCTTTCGTAAAATTCATATACTGTTTCATTTGGTCCTTGACGCATATTATGTAAGTCAAACAAATAGATGTATCATCTCGTTGGTCATTGAATTTAGTTATCAAAACTGTTATATATATATATATATATATAATATATATATATATATATATTTATTAATATATGTGATACAGTTACTGGTTGAGTTTTAATTAGTGAATCCTGATTGAATATCAAAACGCTTCCTATTTATAAGGCGACTTCTTTGTTGCGTTACGCATAGATTATAGTACGTGCTGATGCTGATTCAGCGGAAGATGTATACATTGTTGCTGTATATATAACTCTTTTTAACTTTATTATATAGCGACCCCCTTCAAGCTTAAATTTTAATAAAAACATATCATTAGCATCAAACAATATTAATGTGGCGGATGTGATTGTATATTTTTACACAAATAATTATATCTAGGCTTAATTTGAGTCGGTGCAGATCGTAATAAATTTTCAACGTTTAATTAAATAGAGTTCAAAATTAATTAATTTAATAAAGTTCAACGGTATTTTGATTTTGTGTAAGTAAATGTGGAAATGGCTGATTCACATATATATTGTACAAAATGGCAGTAATCTGTTCATTGCCATTTCTAGTAGTAGGGGATATTCTGATTTGATTTCTATCCAAAATTCATACACAGGCAGGCGCTTGAGAAATCTGAGTCGCAAAGTAGTATCACTTGTTATTCGGTAAATTCTTCTTGTGCTTCTAGTATAAAAAATATTTTTTTCCATTTCAATTGAAAATGGATTGCAAATCCATTGTTGTGTAATTGATATCACTGGTAAAATACTTATGCATGTAAACTTCCGTATTCTTCAAATGATTAATTATAATTTTTGTTGTAGGAGTATCTTTTTTTGAAATATTGTTACTAATTATATATTCGTCAGTAAATGGAAATATTTCGAGCGATCCACTTTCCACTCTGTTCTTTCATATAAGAATTTTTTTTAACAAAGACCTCAAGTTTATTTTTGAACATATAACAAATTAACGCAGTCTCCCGCATTGATAAATTCATATAATTGATTTTATCAAAAATATCTGCCAAATAGCATAGCATAGCCGTGTGTTTCTTATACCGCGTAGTACAAGAAAAATTACAAATGGCAGGTTCGGTGAAGCTTGATGTTTCATTTAAAAAAAAAAGATCCGCTAAACGTCCGACATTAGTTTCGCAGTTTACTATTTTGAAC
>NW_020538313.1:208767-222740 GCF_003426905.1 Ctenocephalides felis
TTAGAAAACACAAATTTGTTCTTACTGCCGATACAGAGAAGATGTATCGACAAGTTCTGGTTCATGAAAATGATAAAAAATGCAGCGAATATCTTGGCGGAATAACTCACATAAAAATTTATGACCTAATACTACTGTTACATACGGAACTGAATCTGCACCGTTTTTAGCACATCAGATGTTTAGAACAATTAGCCAAGAAAATGTAATTCAATATCCAGAAGAATGCGATAATTATTCGAAATGATTTTTACGTAGACGACTTATTGACTGAACATAGGCGATCAAACTGTCAAAACTTTAGGTATATCGTGGAACGCATTAACTGACTGTGTTTTAATTTTCAATACGGATAATATAACGTTAAGACAAACAATAAATAAAGGTCTATTTTGGCAGCAACAGCACAAATATTTATATACAAAACTCCCTCTACTCTATATAAAATAATTTCCTATCCTACTCTAGGTACTAAGATAGTTTTTAAAAAATCCTCATTCTGTGCGCATAACTTGAACCGTGAACATCAAAGAAATACTATTAATAACTAAACCAACTTATTGAACATACTTATTTTTAAAGGTCTGATATAGCCATTTTAATAATAAACTAGCTGTAAGTGGAATTCTATTTTGAGGCAATTATGGCATCGTGCCTTAAGGCAAATTGCTGGAACTTCCCGCACCGTAACGAAATGTTCGAGGAATACTGAATGTTTTCAAATAGATTATTATAAATATTGTAACATTGTGTAATATTTATAAGAATTATATAAACCGAATTGCAGAGTTGAAAATATTTGTAAAGTATATTAGAACTATAGTCAGAATTAAAAATAAAATCTGAAATATTTTCGATATACAAAATACTAAAAAAAAAGGGTACAATTTTTTTTTTCCAAAATCAATTATTTTGTTAAGACAAGCAGAAAGTTCTTTGAATCATTTAAATCGGACGCTTAGTTCTCTCAAAAACTGCCATTTTTTACATATTTAGCTCCGTATCTTCGAAATGGCTGGGCCTGCCTTTGCCAAAAACTAATAAACACTTCTTCCAATCATTACTAATTGAATGTTTTTTAGATCATTCAAATCGGATACTCCGTTCGCTCAAAAATTCGATTTCTATTTTGAAAAATTTATTTTGATATTTGAAATTGACATTCAATATTTTTAATTAAATGCAAAAGTAAAAAATCTGATATTTATATAAAAATTATATATATATTTAGAGATAATGGTACTGCGGTGGATTCAGACTAAAATCTAATTTATTCATTGATTAAAAATATTTCACTATTTGACATAAATAAATTAAAATAAACAAAGCACTATGATGCGTTCGAATTAATTATCAAAATGTAAAGAAATTCGTGTAATAAAAATGTAACATTATTATTAATATATCATGTATATTATAAAAACTTTTGCAATGCGGAAAATATTTTTGATGGCAAAACAGCGTTTGCCTTGCGGGTCAGCTAGTATATATATATATATATATATATATATATATATATGTATATCCGGACCTCGCACCAAGCGATTACCATCTTTTTCTTGCATTGCAAACTTTTTTAGTGAAAAGAAATTGGTATCAAGGCAAGAGCGAAAAACTCCAATTGCTGGAGTTTTGCGCTAATAAGGACCAAGACTTTTATGAGAGAGGCATAATGAAGCTACCATTAAAATGGCAACGAATTATAGAACAAAATGGTGCATATTTGGCCTAAATCGGATAAATAAAGTCTTGAAGTTTGAAGTCTTTGAAGTTCACGTAAAAATAATGGATTTCTTTTTCACCAACCTAATATATATATATATATATATATATATATAATATATAAATAAATAAATATATGACTGCTTATATGTAATCTATACGTATTACATTATAATACTTTATAATATTTGGATTATACAATATAATAGAATATATATTAAAGGTTTTAACAATTATTTATCTTCATTTCATTTCATATATTTCATCTCATTAATTAATTATATCATTCCATTAGATCTTAATTATTTCTTCTGCGACGGCCTATTTGTTACTCTAATATGGGCCATCAGTTTCTCGGGCGTTTGCTAAATCTTGCTCCTCTATGTCCCCGGTGCCTCCTCGGTCCCATATAATTAGATATTTATTAATATATTTATTAATATATATCAATATATTTATTAATATATATCAATATATTTATTAATATATATCAATATATATATATACTAGCTGACCCGGCAAACGCTGTTTTGCCATCAAAAATATTTTTCCGCATTGCAAAAGTTCTTATAATATACATGATATATTAATAATAATGTTACATTTTTATTACACGAATTTCTTTACATTTTGATAATTAATTCGAAACGCATCATAGTGCTTTGTTTATTTTAATTTTTTATTTATGTCAAATAGTGAAATATTTTTAATCAATGAATAAATTAGATTTTAGTCGAATCACCGCAGTACCATTATCTAAATATATAATTTTTATATAAATATCAGATTTTTTACTTTTGCATTTAATTAAAAAATATTGAATGTCAATTTCAAATATCCAATATGCACTAAATTTTTAAATGCCAAAATATTTCCTTTTTGGTTCGAAATTTAATATAATATGATATAATTTATATCTATAATTTGATTGCCAATATTGCCTATAACATAACTTGGAATAATTAATTTATTTGTATCTTATTGAAGTCGTTAAAAATTCATTTTTTTTTGAACTGTCAGAATTTGTTTATGATTAATGTTAAATTCAATATGTCGCTTTTTTATTGTGATCTATAATGTTTTAATCACTTATCATATAAATTTTCGACTGCAAATTGATATTCATACTATCCCTGAAACTAACATGGATAAAGTTCTGAGAAATCCGAGTCCAAATCTATAAAATGTTTGATTTTTGGCACTTTTATTAATTTTTTATCAATTTTTGTACTTTTACTGTACTGTACAATAATGGATGATTATTTATCAAAATTGTAATATTTAGACTATAATTTTAGATGTATACTTTTTATTTGGCATTGAATTATTTTCATTAAAATCAAGTGAAACATAAATATATTTATTTGATATTTATATAAAACATATAATTAAAATATGCATTAAAATCATATTGTCTATAAATAATATGCCATTTTATAAATAGTATTTATTACTTTGGTGCTTGATATGGGTATGAATTTGTAATAAAATATATTGTTTCTGACAAATAGTTAAAAACTTGTTATAATTTTCAAAATTATTTGACATTTCATACTTCAAAAATTAATTCACTCGCATCATAGCGTTTTGTTTATCATACTTTTGTCATGTCAAATACGTCAATATTTATTTATTATAAATTAATAATTATTTTAAGTGATCAATGAATATATTATATGCTTGCTAAATTCATAAAAAAGTGCAAATTCAACACGGGAATATTGTGGAAATAAATATTTTTTTACATAAAGATCTGATTTTTGACATTTGCATTTCATTTCAAATTAATTATAACTGTCAAAATATTTTCTTTTGGATCGAAATTTAATATAATATGATATAGTATTTAGTTTGTCTAGTTTATTTTTGTCAGATTGCAATGATACCTTCAGATTGTACTATTCCATTTAAGAGGTTACAATTTTCTGTATGATTAACGTTTGCGATGGCAATCAAAATTTATCTCAACTCATATAATAATAATATTTTATTTTAATTACACAAATTTCTTTACACTTCGATAATTAATTCCAACGCATGATGCAGGTGTTTTGTTTATTTTAATTTTGTTTATGCCAATTTTTTTTAAAATTAATGAATAAATCAGGTTTCAGTCTAAATTAACAAATCAGTATCTTCATCTGAATATACAATTTTTTTATATAAATATTTGATTTTTTACATTTTCATTTAATTGAAAAATAGTGAATGTCAATTTCATATATTCAATATGCAGTATATTTGTAAATGTCAAAATATTTCCTTTTTGGTCGAAAATTAATCTATGATATTTATTTTACAATATTGTGCTGTATCTATAATTTCTTCGGCAATATAACTTGGAATAATTAATTTATTTGTTTCTTATTGAAGTCGTTAAACATTTTTTTTGTGAAATGTCAAATTTTTGTTTATGATTAATTTTAAATTCAATATGTCGCTTTTTTATTGTGATCTCTGATCTATAAGGTTTTGATGAAGTTTTGGTATCCGAAATAATTTGGTAAGCTAATCAAATAAATATAAATTGTAAATCTATTTATATAATTATTTTCATAAATTTTGACAAATGACATTTGACGATTTTCATGTCAACATTTATTCAAATTTATAAACATTGACTTTTAATTAGATTTAAAACTATAAATTGTAATTTTGAATATAGCATTTCATCTAATTTGGATATAAATGTTGGATATATCTATATATGTACATGTTTTTGAATTATATTTTCTGAACTGTCAATTTTTGTTTTTCAAAAATCATAAATCTTTTTTTCTCAAATTTTTCCATAAATTATGACATTTGTCATTTTAGTGTTTTGTTTTTTTTTTCAAAATTTTTTGAAAATATTTATTTTACAATATTGTTTTGTATCTATAATTTGTTAGGCAATATTTTCTGTAACATAACTTGTAATAATTAATTTATTTGCGTCTTATTGAAGTAACTCGTTAAACATTCTTTTTTTGTGACATGTCAAAATTTTGGTTATGATTATTTTTAAATTCAAGTGCCGCTTTTTTATTGTGATCTCTAATCTATAAGGTTTTAATGAAGTTTTGGTTTCCGAAATAATTTGGTAAGCTAATCAATTAAATCTAAATCATAAATCTATTTATATAATTATTTTCATAAATATTGACAGATGACATTTATTTTTTTTTTCATGTCAACATTTATTTAAATTTTTATTTTATTTTTATTAATAATCAGTGATTTTGTATGTAGCATTTCATCAAATTTGGATATAAATGTTGGATATTTCTATATATGTACATGTTTTTGAATTTTATTTTTTGAAATGTCAAATTTTTTTTCAAAATTATATATCCAAATTTCCTTTAATTTTGACATTTGTCATTTTAGTGTTTTGTTTTTTTTTTGGTCATTTTCTGTCAAAATTTTTAGAAATTTATAAAAATTATATATTTATATTTCAAATTTACTTTTCAAAATTTCCTATAACCTAAGTTGGATATATATGCACACGATGAGCCATTAAAATTTAAAATCGGTCTAGTAGTTTGGGCGTCCATCGCGAACCAACATCGTGACACGAGATTTATATATATATATAGATATATATATATATATATATATATATATATATATATTAATATATGTGATACAGTTACTGGTTGAGTTTTAATTAGTGAATCCTGATTGAATATCAAAACGCTTCCTATTTATAAGGCGACTTATAAATAGGTTCTCGGGCGTTTGCCAAATCTTGCTCCTCTATGTCCCCGGTGCCTCCTCGGTCCCATATAATTAGATATTTATTAATATATTTATTAATATAGTTGAGGTTTAATTAGTGAATCCTGATTGAATATCAAAACGCTTCCTATTTATAAGGCGACTTCTTTAAGTTGCATTACGCATAGATTATAGTACGTGCTGATTCAGCGGAAGATGTATACATTATTGCTGTATATATAACTCCTCCGGCCATACAGAAGAACTCTTTTTGCGGCGGCTGCTCTTCATGTTTGATTTGTATGAGTTTCTTTCTGCGTCTTTGAATCATACATTTTACTAGAATATAAGGTATAATGGTTACGATTGATACTGTAGTAATCGAGATATATGGAATGTTGCGATTGGTAATTGCATTCTTCATATAGACGTTCTTTATTTTGTCTTATTCTCCTTTTATTGCTGAAAGTTCTTCGACTTGAATGCTCTTGATCTGCAATGGCTCAGGTGTTGTGTCATTGGTGTAATTTAAGTTAAATCTTAGGATTAAAATTGGTTTTCCTTGTATTGAAGATTTTATATTTTGATAATATCTTCCGTTTTTAGTAAATTTACAATCATGTGGTAAATTTAAAATATAATTTTCTTTGATAAATTTTGATTCTTGTTGTTCATTACAATCAAAATCTATTTTTGAGTTGTTGATTAATAATAATATATAATGAGCATCATTGATTTTTTCGATTTATTTCCATATGCTCACAGTAAAACCACTATCGGCCAGTCGTCACTACAGAACGCCAGTACTGGCCCGTAGTACGGCCGACAAAGAAACCCGCTTAGGGAAGTAGCAAAACAATATTTTAATAATTTTATTTACGAAGATGCATGTACAATAAGAACTGCACTTGCATCGTACAAAGAAAAATTAGCTTGTGAAATTCCTGCTTTTAAAGAATTCAACGCTAATGAATATCTTTCCTTTCATTTATTCAGTTTTTATGAAACATTTAACGGTTTATTAGGAATAGACAATCTAAAGAAATTAAAAGCATTGATAGATCTAAACAACGAATTACTTATATTACCGAACATAAGTTTAAAGTTACATTATTTAAAAACCCCAGAAAAAATAATTTTTGATCAAAACATTTCTAGCAAGTGTATCAAAAAATATAAAATTCCAGTAAACATCAATATTTTCCTAATTGTTTTATCCCAGAGACAGTCACGTTATCACAAAATTTTGAAGCCATCGTCGAAATACATAATTAAATGATAATGAAATAAATTTAACTTTAACAAAACCAATCAATGTAGAATTAACAAATCAAATTGAATTCCATAACTTTTATACCAAAGAAATCGACAATAAAATATATAATTCCGATATAGAAAATTTAATGAACAACAAAGAATCAATAGAAATTTTAAAATTATGTAGAAATTCAAAGATATATTTCATAAGCCAAATGATAAATTAACTTTTACAAATCAAGTAAAACATAAAATTTGCACAGCAGATGAAATTCCAATTTATACAAAATCTTTTACATTTTTATTACTCCAAATGATTCACATAAGAACCCATAGAGCACAAGATAGTCCGGGGACTATCCGGCTTGTCTGCTACGCGGTTGCAATATCGCGCATAGTCTGCGAACCGCACAAGGACTGCCCGCATTGAGATGTCTCAAATCCGCGAAATCGTACGGTCCAGGGACGATCCGTCATGTTCGCACGCGAGGACAGTGCCCAAACAAAATTTCTCTTTTCTTTTAGCACGTTACTATCCCTTTCTAACAAAGCGTATGAATCATTTACCGACGCCATATTAAATACATTCCATTTTCTGTTGTAGTAATTTTTTGTGAAGTAGTTGACGTTTGATTTCTTATAATATTTAATTAAATATTAACTTATATTTATAGTTATACTAGCAAACCCGACGAACTGCGTTTCGCCACCAGATGGTTTCAGCACAAAAAATACTATAAGAATTAGCTCTAACATTTGAGGCACAAAAAAAACATTTTTTTTGGTGGCCTGTGTTATAGTATAATATTTAAATAAAAATATTAATTAAATATTTTTTATATTGACTGAAGTAAAGAACTTAAAAATATCTTTTTCTTAAAATATGGCACCAAGAAAAGTTAAAAGTGTTGGACTTATTTCAAAAAGACAATTTCGAAGGCAAGTTAATAAAGAGGTAACCGATGTTATCGCTGCGTATTGCACGTCGTCGAAAAGTTCTGTAACGTTTCAAGTGGCTCTTCTATGACTTTTAATAGTAGTTCAGAACCATCAATTATAAATAATTTTTATAATAGGTTGGCACCATCGACTGCCTCTCCAGAAAAGAATCTTCAGGAAGGTAAAAATTCATCAGATAGTATTTCAGATTTTCTCAAAAAATCGGCTTTGTTGTACCATGTTCAATATAATGCTCTATCAGCTCTCTTAAAGCAATTGAGAAAGCATGAATGCTATTCTGATTTACCTCAGGATAGTAGGACATTATTGAAAACTGAAAGATTATCGAAAAGCAGGATTGTATCACCTAGCGAGTATATCCATTTTGGTTTGTCCAATGGAATTAAAGACAGCCTGAATAAAAAAATTCCAGAAGACAATAATATAAATTTAGCGATGTCGGTTGATGGTTTACCTTTATCGAGGTCTTGTAGAACAACGTTATGGCCAATATTATTATTCATACTTTGTGTGTGATGCACCAGCAAAGTCTTATTTTTTCAAATAAAAGGACATGCTGGGTACAAAAGCTGTACTAAATGCACAACTGATGGTGATTACATTCAAAACAGAGTTTGTTTTCCAAAATTTGATGTTCCTGAAAAGACTGATGAACTTTTTAGTGCTGGAGGGTATGAAGATTTTCAAATAAACACTTCAAGATTGATGGAAATTCCTCATATAGGTTTCGTTACAAATGTTCCTTTAGACTAAATGCATCTCGTTTGCATAGATGTTATGGGCAAGCTGCTTGAGTTGTGGATCAGTGGTAATTTGAACTGCAGAATAGGTACCGCACAAGTTACAAAAATATCTCATCAATTAAGAGGAATGAGAAATAATATTCCTGTTGAATTCTGTAGACGCCCAAGATCTCTGAAATTCCTCAATTCGTGGAAAGCTACAGAAAACAGGCAGTTTCTGCTATATACAGGCCCAATTGTCCTTAAATCTGTAATACCTACAGATTTTTATAATAATTTTGTTAGTTTTTTACCTACTGTGGAAATCCACAATTTGAAAAAATTAAATGTGGAAGTGCTGTGATTAATATAAGAAGAGAAGCCGATCGATATTGTTCATTGATTGATGGCTCAATCATCTATGTCTGCAATATTGCTTCATTGAATGGAGAAACAGTTATCATAGGCCAACAATTTAAAATTATGGAAGATGTTTATATAAGTCCTTGTCATTCATCATTAATCGGAGTATACAGGGTGCATAATCTTTCAAGTTTACAAGTTTGGCCTGTGAAAAATATAAGAAGTAAAATATTCATCATACCGGACAAAACAAATGATACAAAAATTGCAATTCCTTTGCTTCATTTATCCTAATTGAGTTCTTGAACATTTATTTTTTTTTATATCTTTGTTTTCGATATTTAAATTTATATATTATTTTTTAGATTAGTTATTGTTTTTGTAATTTCTCTGTGTTCAGTGGTTCAGTGATATTTTTTTTCTCAAATACTACAAGTGCGCCAACATTATATTTCTTTCTTTTTCATCGTATTGCTTAGTGTTCATGTTATCCGAAAAGCGGCGCTAGTGTTTCAAAACAACACCACGTGCTTTATTCCAAATATATTTTTGTTGGGTTATACTGATTATTGTTTCGTCTTTCAAAGTGTCGACAACCAAGTTTTATTCAGGAAAAATGGAATGTAAGTATAAATGTAACAACGGAAGCATGAATCGTTCAAGTGTAAAGTTTTATATATTCTACTGTTTATACATTTAGTTTTAGCAAAAAATATGAGATGCTATCATGTTGTGGAATTTGGTGATGGTATTCGTGTTTTACCCCGAAATTGGATTGATTTTGAAAAGAAATTAGGCTTCTGGCCCCATTTTAAGTCAGATATAGCTTTCGACAAGGCTGCTGAGAAGATGGAGGTACCAGAGAGCTCTTCACCAAAATATACTGTTAAAAGAATTTTGGCTTCTTGTGGTGAGTTTATGTATACATATTAATTAATCATATATGAAAATTCTACAGTTGAATACAATAAATACAGTTACTTATAATAAAAATATATTACATATTTAGATGATTATTAGCTGGCAGAAGCCCGAATGTACTCGGATGTGGGATCCGAGTCAGAAGAAATCAAAGCAAGAAAAAAAAGATCAAAGATTGTACTCTCATCGGATGATGAGAGTGATGATGGGAGACTAATTCTGCCACCTCCACCACCGGTGCCAATTGTGTTAGCAAAAAATGCTCCGAATAGTACAAATGTTACAAGGGAGAAAGAAAGTGGAGCAGCATGTTTATGTGGTATTTATTAACACTTTTCTTTAATAAATAAATAATATATAAGTTACTAATAATCATTTTTTTTAGAAACACATTTTCAAATGTTGATGAAGGAGATAATGAAGGTGAAATTAACAGTTGAAGGAATTCAACACGATATTAAAGATTTGAAGGTGAACAGGGCAGAGGCCGTAGCAAATGTGGAGCATATTGACCAGTATGCTCCAATAAAAGGTGTAATAAAAAAAATTCCACTTGAAACAATGGAGGACCTACAAGTAGTGGGGAAATATATCTTTGAAAATAAATTACAAAATCAATTGGTATGGGCAATATAATTTTGAAATAATTTGTATTATTTTTTACAACTAATATACTAGTACTTAATTCTTGTATTGCTAATGAAATATTTTTATTACTAGGTTCAGTATTTAGCCAGAACTGGTGGCGCGTGTGCCAGGGCAGTGACAGTGCACTTACTAAAATATATGTTTACTGACCCTTTGGCTAAAGAAATAGGGGTAAATACAAATTTTGTGATATGGTGTTCTGCAAGATCATCACAGGTATTTATTAAATATTTTATTATTTTGGTTAATAAGATGTATTTAATCTTTTATTAATTACAGATACTATACTCAAAAATCTTCCGAACGAGATAAAGCATGCGGTTGCAGAGGCAGTTAAAAGTTGGCTGAGACATGCCAGCGAACGGTTGATGGGGAATCAATTGTAAGATCATTTACATACATTATTTTGAGTTTAAAATTTGGGGGTTAGATCAATAAAAACCAGTACGAGAGTTTTTAGAGATTTATTTAAAAACCATTTGTTTTGGCTAGCATCTTAGCCACCATTCAGTGGCAATCGATCTAACTTTAAAAATTAAAACTAAATAAATAATATGTAAGGAGTTTCATAAAAAAACAATAATGTTAATAAAAAATTATTTATTTTTAATTTTTACAGTTAAATTGATTGCCAATGAATGAAGGCTATGCTAGTGGAAGCATATGAATTTTAAAAAAATTCTAAAAACTCTCATACTAGTTTTTTCACATCCATATGTTGCCTCATTCCTAGCCCTCATTCAGTCGAAAAATTAGTTAATATTCTAATTTAACACTAAAATTCATGTTTTTTATTGATGTTACGCCCGATTACTATAATAATATAGTATATATTATCTATTATATAAAAATAAGACGGGTTTTCCTTCCTGACGATATAACTCCAGAACGCACGAACCTTTTGCATTCGTTGGAAAGGTCTCGAACTCCGTGAAGTTTGTAGCAAAGAAAATTGAAGAAAGATTTCAACAGGAAAGCGGAAAACACTCCCTTTTTTCACATACAGCGTCATCCTTGATACTTAGCATGTACTACCAACTAATATTTTTTGTTTGGTAACTCATTGTTCTCTGCTCAGTTAATTTCATGTGTCAAACCGGCATTGTGTTCAATGTGAAATTGTGCAAAAAAAAGTTAAAAAATAAGTTCGTTTCCTAACATTTCAATTGGAAACCAGGCAATTTTTTTCTTCAT
This sequence comes from Ctenocephalides felis, assembly GCF_003426905.1. NCBI lineage: Eukaryota > Metazoa > Arthropoda > Insecta > Siphonaptera > Pulicidae > Ctenocephalides > Ctenocephalides felis. The sequence goes on from NW_020538313.1 coordinate 220,257, forward strand.
CTTTTAATCACCAAACGAAATAATGTTACATAAAATGAAACCATCTGGTGGTGAAACGAAGTTCGCCCGGTTTGCTAGTTATTTATTTATTTATATATATATATATATATATAAATCAAAAAACAAATTGTTTTTTATTATTGGATTTACTGTTCGGAAAAGAAACAATCAATATATTGAAAAAATCCAGGACTTATCTATTGAATATATATATATATATATATATATATATATATATATATATATATATAGATATATAGATATTATATTTATGTTCATTATTTTTAACTATTCATTCTAAGTTTCAGAAGAGGAATGCCAGTACAAGACCATCAAAATTTGTAATTGATTGTTTTATAAGAATTGCTTTTATAAGAAATTGTTTTATAACAATTGTTACTTTATACTGTATTGAATTATTTTTATTCTGTAGTTACTTATATATTATATTTATATTATATAGGCATCCTAAGAAATACAATATATTTTTTCAAATTAATGTTTTTTTTTAATATATTAATGCCAATATTATTTTCAGCTAGATATTATTAATTAAATAACCCATAATTAAGTACAATGTATGTACAGCCTTACGGCCGGAGTATCCGGCGCGGGATTGCCTACGGATCATCCCTAGGGTCGGTCAAAATTAAATTTCAGGGATACTGACAGAACAAGCCGGACTGTCCGTTGGATGATCCGTGGACTACGAGTGTCCCGCATGCGTATATCCCACGGAATTTCGTCGGATCGTCTTGTGCTGTGTGGGACAATTTCAAAATTCAAAAATTATAAATATAGTAAAAAAAAGATTCATTGAAATTTCACCGGATAGAATAAAAATGTTGATTATTTGATCATGCCCAAGGTTTTACGATACAATAAACAATAATCGATACTTTTTCAAAATATGCTCAAGCATATCCGATAGTTACAAATGTTACACAAAACATAATAAGAGTAATAATGATTTTTATTTCACATCATGGAGTACCAGATACAATAATTATGGATGATGGTACAGATTTCAAATCTTCTTCCTTGCAAAAATATTTAAAAATTCATAAAATCAATATTCATTATATTACACCCATGCATCCAAAATCTTAGAACATTTAATAATATTAAACCTAGAAAATAAACATTCAAATATTTTAGATTTAATGATTTATGCAATTTATGGTTATAATAATTCAATCCATTCTGTAACAAAATTAAAAAGTTTTAATATAATTTCTGGTCATCTATCAACAAGATCACCATTTGAAATAGATTTAGAATTTGAAATTTTAACAAATTACTTAAATGATCATAAGAAACGAACGCAGTTAATGTATGATAAATTGTTTGAAAATAATCAAAAGAATAAACAAAACACAATATCTAAACATAATGAAACACGACACTATCCATTATAATATAAACAGAACAGTAAAGCATATTTAAAACTAAATCCACGCGACAAACTTGCATCACGTTTTAAAACAATACAAGTACAAGATGATTAAAACAAAACCGTACAGACAGACAAACAATTGACATTTCATAAACAAGATATAAAATGACCCAGAATTAACACGCAACAAATTTTACAGGACAATGATGTTGCTGACTCACGTAATTCTTCTTCAATTCCTTCTACAAGTAAACAGCAATAAAATAGAATTGCAAGAACTAAATACAGCTGGACTTCTTCCATTTGAACTAGGAAATGCTAAATTAATCGAAAAATATCAGACATTTATACATTACATAGATACCGATCAAATTAAATTAAATTAAATCACAAATTAATAATTTGAATTCAGACTTTAATACATTTTTATTAGTATTAAATAAAAAAACATGAAGAATATACGAATAGATTAAATCCATATTTTTCTATCATCAAAACTATGTTCAAGAAAAATATAATATGATTAGACCAAACAGACGAATAAAAAGAAGTTTAATAGACGGTTAAGGAAGTATAATAAAAGGAATTACAGGAAACTTAGATGCAGAAGATGGTAAAAGATATGACGAATCAATAAAAATACTTCAAAGTAATGAAAATAAGTTAGCAAACACCTTGAACAAACAAATAACTATTAATAAGAAGTTAATCAAAAACTTTAACGATACAATATCTAATATTAAGCAAAATGAATTAATTTTAAATAAGAAACTCAAAGATATGAACGATTTTCTCAAGTATAGTAGCTTTAGTCATAATGAATGACTAAAATGACGTCATGGCCAAAGATACTATGGAACAAATGAGTTCATACTAACTAATATTGTGACGATAATCAATATTATCGTCTTATTGATAATTATTGTCGCCTGATGGTCGTCAACCCCAGAGTAAACCATCCCTACCCTTAACTATTTATTGGTTCTTGGGCTCCATCAAGAGTTGCTCTGGAGATCCTGGGCAATTAAGAAGTTACAGCCATAGGCAAACACCTTGGGATAATTTAGTGTTAGTAGTGTGTGTGTTGT